>NC_141920.1:33893075-34044591 GCF_057802395.1 Ceratotherium simum simum | reverse complement strand
ACACCCCCAACTGGGGTGTAGCCTTTTAAGGTGCCATTCCATGTGACTATAATGAAGATCAAGGGTGAGATTTGAAGCACAGGAAAGTCCTGCCTTAACAGATCCAAACTTGTGGCAAGTCGTAGCTCTTCACCATAGTCCAGGTTTTGCTTCTCTCTCAACTGAAGGGCCTGCGGTGACTGCTGAATTTACTTTTAGTTTTCTCCAAGTAGAGTGACCTCTCTACCTTAAACTCTAAACTCACTAAGAAGGTTTGATGTTAGCCCCAGTAGTCTGGCACACCAGCCATGTCATCTTGAACATCATACTTACCTTTTACAAACGTCATTTTCTCTTCTGTAAAATTAGGATGATGAAAACTTATCCGATAGCATTGCTGTGAATCCTAAATAAGCCAAAGTATAGATCAAGCATGTCTAGTATAAATAAATAAACCAATCAATGCACCTGTCCTTCCAATTGTTGAAAAAAGCAGAACATCTTGGTCTCCAGAGCAGCTTGAAATTCTATTTGTAGTCTATTGCTACTAGGAGTAGAGCAAGCATTAGAAATGCTGAAGGATTTCCTTCAGTGGCTAATTTGACGGCTGGGAAATATTTTAGGAGAGAAAAAACCATAATTTAAAGTATCCTGACATCAGTAAATATTTCCTTAGCATTTAGCTGTAAGAGCTCTGAATCCTCCATCTGTTCAGAAATTTCTAATTTCAAAATAATATGGTGCTTTGGGAGTTTGTGAATCCACACAAACGTCAGAAAGGCCAGGTGCCGTTGTAGTTTTCCACACTCAGGGAGAAGTGTAGGTTACTCTTATTTCTTCGTGGAAGGAGGAATGAGGAAGTAAGACGAGTTGATCGCCACTACCCCTTCAGCCCCACATCCCTTTGATGATATCTGGAAAAGGCTCAGAGAGAACACTAATTCCGACCATGGGGTGAGACTGTCATTAGGATGGGCCACGGCCCAACTATCCAGATGACACCTTCCGTGTTCACTTGGCTGCATTCCCAGGCAGCTGCAATGCACTTCTACCTTGACCAATTATTTTCAAGCTCCGACAATCTTGAGTTTATAGAACTGGACTAAGAGTTTATTGCCAAATATTTGTTGAAGTGGTTAATAACTCCTCAAAATAAGTTCCACATAAGTACTGAATTGATAATAAGTTTTCTCTTTTCTGTTCACTTCTGACTCTGGCCCAAACATAAATCCCTTGTGTAGACAGATGCTTCACCCCTATCCCTTTTCACCACCGTTACAGAAGGCTGTGTTCTCCTTACTCTACTTTCCTATGCCCATGCCAGACTTCATACACTGAGAAGACCAGGGTGACATCTGACTGTCTAGGATAAATGCCACCGAGACGATTTGCAAGTAAACACCTTAAAATGACAGTAGCCTTGCCTTTCTTCCACATAACTGTCTCCTTACCTCCACTCCATTCCGTCCTCCACCCTGTAGCCAGAATAGTATTTTCAAGAAACAACGCTGACTATGTCACTCTCCTACTTAAAACCCTTCATTGGCACCCTGCTGACCCTGGAATAACAAAGTTCTTTATGATCTGGCTTCTGCTTCTCTCTCCAGTCTTGTCTCTCAAACACTTCTTACCCTTTCCCCTTCCTTTCTCAGGACCTGATTCTCCACTGGTAAGCCCAGATGCACTCTGGACTGCCTTAACACACACATGGTCTTCTGCCTGACATATTCTTTCCTGTCCTGCCTCTCTCCCCCAACACAGACTTACCCTGTGGTTAATTCTGATTCATCATTAAGGTGTCCACTTGGACATCATTTCCTGGTATCAGTGCCTCTCCTACGCATTTCTGAATGTGTCCAGTGCTACCTGCTAACTAGCCGTACACTTTCTAAGCCACTTTCTAAGCTACTAAGGATCATGTCTTACTCACAGTTACCTTCCCTGCATCTAGAACGCTGTATGCTACACTAAGGGGTCTGCAAATATTTGCTGAATGAATGAATGAACGCATGAATGAATGAAGTACTTTCTATATACTAAAGCAGTGATTCTCAAAGTATGGTGCACAGACCAGCAGCATCAGTTTCACCCAGGTACTTCCTAGAAATGCAAATTCTTAGGCCCTTCTGCATTGATCAGAAATTTTGGGGGTGGGGTCCAGCAATCTTTATTTTAACAAGCCCTCTAGGTGATTCTGAGGCATGCTAAAGTTGGAGAACCATTGTTTTAGAGCAGCAGTATTCATCTCTGGCTGCACATAACAATCACCTGGGGTGTTTTTACCATTGCTTGAACTATCCTCCTTCAAGTTTTTTTTTCAGTTAGGTTAGTGTGGATTCTAGAGCACCTCGTTAAAACTCATCAAATGATTCCAATATGCAGCTGGGACTGAGATGAGCACTGTCCTAGAATCTCCATTTTCTCTCCCCAATCCCACCATACACACATAAAATTACCTGTAAAAATAGGCATTGCTCTAGTACCCCTCTGTCAGTGCCTCTGGCCTCCCCCAGGAAATGTGGTAGGGTTCTGCATCAGATCCAGCCTAGCAGCCAAAATCTCACTATTCAAAGTGTAGTCCGTAGAACAAAGTTTGCATGTCATGGTAGCTTGTTAGAAATCCAGAATCTCAAGCTCCACCCAGATCTGCTGCATCAGAATCTGCATTCTAACAAGATCCTCAGGTGTCCACATTTATGTCCACACTAAAGTTTGAGACGCACACGCTAGGAGAGAGAGCACTGAGCATGGTTTTACAGAGCACAGAAGTAAAACGATTTTTTGCAGGTATTTATAGTTCAAGTATACAGCAGCAAATAGTCATAGACTTTCAATAAAACTTCTGATCAGGGCCAGAAATGTAACTGTCAAGGTCAAATGGCTTAATCGATTAATAGCACAGAACGGACTTCATGAGTTGTGGCTTCTGGTGACTGTTGAGTAGAAAAGGTCATTTCTACGTAAGAGCATTTGATAAACTGAGCCATCCAGGAAGAGCACCCTATGCAACTCAAAATAATGAATTATGGGTGCTTCTAACCCAATCACATTTATTGAGTGCTTACTATGTGCCAGCCATCATGCTAAGTACTCAACACATATTAACTTATTTAATCTTCCCTACAACCCCACAAAGGAGGTGCTATTAATTATCCCCATTATGGAAATGAAGGAAGCAGAGGCATGGAGAAGTCAGGCACAGCTGAGGAGTATGACCCAGAACTGAAATCCAAACCCACCTTTCTTTGGAACCTGGGTTATTAACCACAACACTATGTTCAACAATTACTCTAAGGGAGAGGGAACAATGACCCCAAACAACTGTTTTTTTAAACATTAGTTTAAAAGCCCCTGACTGTTCCTCCAACAATTAGAAGAGACAGAATTAAACAGAACGGTTGCTGTGCCGTTCTGCCAACCCACAGAAGTCAAATATAACCAGGCAGCAAATTGGAGTAAACATTTAGGAATCCCTTGCATGTGGCACACGACTCCACCCACCCTTCTTGGCACAAGCCAGGACGTTGATTATATGGATCCTGCTGGCATTTCATGTCCTCGTGCGAGTCATACAGAGTATCCTCCTTACTGCTGAATGTGAACATGACCAGACTTGAGTAATTTGGCACATTATGGTGATGACTCAATAGTGCAGACAAGGGCAAGAGCTCCAGCTTATGCATTCGCCCATCCCCCTTACCCTTTTCATTCAATCACCTGGTGTAAATGGACAGAGACAAGACGTTTGCGGTATGATAGTCAAAGCTGAAGAACATCTTCTAAGAAGTGGGATTTCCTGAGGATAAAAGTAACCAATTGGCCTGGAGCCATTAACTGCAACTGGTTAATAAGCTTTGAGAAATATCTCATCTAAAGTTTTTGCCATGGTAGATAAGGCGGGAGGAGAAGGCACCTAGGTGCCTATATTTGGAGCAGAATTTATGCCCCACATATGCCTGTCAATCTGGTTTGGGGATCCAGGGGGTTCTGCAGACCCCACCTATTCACGCAGAGCTCCAGGATCAGAGCACACGACTACAGCTAATCCAATCAGTTCATTCCCTTCCCTGGCCACAGTGCCTGGCTCAGAGGTAGTCCTGCGCCCAGGACAGACCAATCAGAGTGAGTCACAAGACTGTTTTGGAGAGAGGAGGGGAATGTGTAATTCTGGAGCAAAATGCTTTTTCTTTTGTGCTGGACATTAATGACAAAGCATGTCGAGCTTCAAGAGCTGCTGGAAACCATACTGAGACTGCAGGGGGAGCAAAATAGCAGAACATATTTGAATATAGACTAGTAGGAATTTTAACTTTTAAAAACCCTTTATTTTTGGCCATTTGCATTGTCATTTAATCTCTCTCTCTCTTATCTATCATCTATTATCTATCCATCCATCTATCTATCTAAACTATTTGAGAGTAGGTTATAGATATGATGCCCTTTACCTTAAAATACTTCATCATGTATCTCCTAAGAAAAAGGACATTCTCTTATTCCCTTATGTACCACAGTACAATTAATAAAATCAGGAAGTTTAACATTAATATAATACTATCATCTAAATCCACAGTACATAATCAAGTTTTGTCAATTGTCCAAATACTGTTTTTTATAGATACTTTATTTCTCCTGCTCCAGGACCCAATCCACAGTCATTGCATTTTATTGTCATCTCCTTTTGTACTCTTTTAATCTGAAACTGTGGGGTTTTCTTTTTGTCTTTTATGACATTGACATTTTTGAAGAGTCTAGGTCAGTTTTATTAGAATGTCTCTCAATTGGGGTTTGAGGTAGGGATTATTTTAAACATGCATATGCTTAATGGAACTCAGTGCATTTGTGTATATGCATGAAAGTTATAGATATAGGGATATTCTTCATGCATACTTTGATTATCAGCAGAGTATACAGTTTGTAAAAGTGGGAATATATTTGTAAAATATTATGTGAAAAAGAGGCAGAGTAACAAATTTGCAGTTTTGAAAGCAATGCAGTTTGACAGCCTACTCCCTACATTCTCCCCTAAATACCAACAAACTGAGGAAGACCAGGAACTGGTCTTATTTAACTCCTATATTAAGGTGAGTATGACACACATTCATATGCAAATAATCAAGAAGCAGCTATATTTCACTGTACTTTCCAATGAAAGAGACAGGATCAAAATACTAGACACAGGATTTTACAAGCAAGAGGAGAAATCAGCAAAAAATATGAAACATTGGCCACAACATAATATCTGAGTGGCAAAGTTGGGAGAGTTTAAGACTAGGAGTCAAGAAGCCAGGATCCTAGTCCTAACCTGGCCATTCACTCTCTGAGTGATCTTTGGCAAGATGCCCTCACTCTCTGGAGTACAGTTTCCTTATCTATGAAATGAGGGCGTTGGACTCGATGCTCAGTAATGCCCCTTCCAGTTCAGTGGGTCTCTGACAGGTTCATATCTACATCATTCAAACTCTGATCAAATGCCAAACTGGGCAGCAGTTCAGAGAAAGGGACTATCAACACACAGGGCAGTAACGGGAGGGTCCTGAGAGAGCCGGGGTGGGAGGTGGACTCCTGAATAGGAAGGAATTTGGTAGTGGAGGGAGAAAGAGAGCATGCTAAAATGGAAAGTAGTTCAAGTGAATGCACTGACTCAGAAATGAGCATAGAATGTTCTTGAAACAGACCTGCCTAATTAGCATAGAGGTGTGAATTGGGGATCTGAAGGGACAGACAGCTCACGTGCAACAGTCAGCCTGCCTCTCTTGTGGCCACTTTTAGGACCATAAAATGGTCATAAATGCACTTGTGATGATGAATATGTATATGAAAGAGTCATTGGATACTAGATAAGTGTTAGCTTGCAATGGCTTCACGAGAAATATTTTTACTTATTTTGCGCCTTTATCTGTGTGTAAAGTGGCTTATCTATAGATAGCAACATTTTCTCCCATCTTAATTATCTGTCTTTTCACAGATAAGGAATACAGCACTGTCCAGACAATTCTGGCTCATGCACTGAGTGTCACTGCTGCTGGTGGTTGGTTTTCTCAGCCCTGGAGATTACGCCCTTTGTTGAAAACTGGTCACAGGTACATTAGCTCATTTAATCTTAATTAGCACTTTAGGAGGAGCTATTATTTCCCCAATTTTACACATGGTAAAATTGGGCTCAAAAAGAGTTTATGAACTTGCCAAGAGCTGGGATACTAATCTATGAAATTATGCCTTTAACCTCTGTGTTAATATATACACAATATTTTCTTTGATCCTTGTAAATAATGCTGTACTTTGCTAAGATAACTGATGGGTCTTGGGAGCTGAGGAAAGGATTCAGCTCTTCTCAAGGATCCCTCCTCCAAGCAGGCCTGTCCAGCTCTAACCAGATGGCTGGTGCCAACTTTAGTCAAATACTGTGAGGGTGATTTATATAAGCAGAAAAAGTGATAATTAGAAAATGTCAATGATCTGGGTACAAATGTTGCCAGCTAAATATTATTCAAAAGTATGTGCAGGTAGTTTGAGATGCCTTGACATGCATTTGAGACCAGAAAGGTTATTTTTATGTATTTTGGCCAAAAAAAAGGTCAATTCTATTTTACACATAGATCATGAACCAAGGTTATGTACAGGCAGCAGAAAATATGAAGAAAAGGAAATTACTTAAAGTGGATGGGTGATAAATCCCACATGCCCCCTGGGGTAGTTTTTGAATGAGTCTTATTTAATGGTAGCAGTGGTTATGGGCATGTGCGTACTTGGAGAATGTGCATGCATGTGCATAGGCTTTGAGGGCTTTTTTTTTTTTTTAATGTTTCATATCCTTCGTAGTGTTTTAAACTTCTATAGACTTAATGGAAGAAGATTATAAGTCTCCATGTATTTTGGAGTAGAGTTGTAAATTGATGGTGATGGTTGTAAAGTTTCTTCTTCCTTGTAAACAGGGTTCCCTCCCCTGCTTTCCTTCCTTTCTTCCCTCCCTCCCTCCATCCTTCCTTCCCTTCTCGCTTCCTCTTTCCCTCCTTCCTTCTTTTTTCCTTTCTTTTTGTTTCACTTTCTAAGGTGGTATATTCTACTCAGTGGATAATAAAAGTGACCAGAAAGTGGTCTACAGTAATGTACAGAAGCAAAGGGCCCTTCAGTCTTTCAGAGCATCATACTAAATTCTGTGATGATAAAAGGATTCAAAGATTTTATTTTATTTTTAATTAAACCAGGAAGACAATCATTTTCCATATGGAATATTCTATTGTAATGACAAGATGTGGGAATCCTATACTTATGTCTTCAATATAAAGAAATTCAACTCCATAATACACATTACTGGATTTTTTAAAAATGTATTTCAAATTGAATTTTTATAAATGAGGTTGTATTTTTCTACTGGTTTTTATGGTAATATTGGAGATCTGTTCTTGCAGAACAATTTTGCCCATGATTAGGTGAACTTTACCAAAATCTGTATTAGTTTCCTATAGCTGCTATAACAAATTACCACAAATTTAGTGAATTAAAACAACACAAATTTATTCTCTTACAGTTCTGGGGGCAAGAATCCCAAAATCAATTTCACTGGACTAAAGTCAAGGTGTCGGCAGGGTTGTTTCTTTCTCAAGGCTCTAGGGGAGATTCTGTTTCCTCACCTTTCCTAGCTATAACCTTTACACATCTCAACTCCTTTAATGCTCCCAATAGTTCTAAGAGGTTGGTAACTTCCACTAATTTACAGATAAGCAAAATAAAGCACAAAATTGCAAAGCGAGTTGTCCAGAGTCATGCAGAGACAAGACAGAGGTGGAATTTGAATCCAGACAGTCAAGGTCCTAGAGTCTGCACTCTGAGCCCCACACTGCACTTCCTTTTCATCATAAAATATCACCAAATTTAAGACCATAGAAAACTTTAAAAATTGCTCATCTCAAGAAATGCTACTTAGGATTAAATTAGTATAATATTTTCAAATAATGCAGGGGATATTTTCAAGTTTAACACAGTTGCTTTAAATATCAAAATGAAAAAAAATCTAAATTCTAAAGGATAGAAAATGTAGCAGTTGTAATAGCTTTTGCCAAGAAGTCATTACCTCAATATCATCCTTGATCATAAAAGTAAACCGTAACAGGAATTTATTTAGAGCAATTGAAGAAATAATAAAAAGCTCCAATATAAAATATTGCATTACTTTCAAATAGACAAACCAGTGATTAAATGTAGATATGCAAATAATAAAGCTTGCTTATTATTATTTGCATACAAACTAGTGCTGTCAGTGTGTAATAAAGTAGTTAGTTCATTTTCTGTAAATAGGTCAGAGTGTCCACTACAATCCTGTTTTCACAATTCATGTGACTGATTATTTTTTTCCCAAAAGGATGGTAACATCAAACAGTCCTGGTTGAATTGTCATGTATGCTGAATTTATGGGTTCCAATTTTCCTGGTTATTCTGAAGTCCTATTTTAGGTTGCCCATCAGATTGTAAAGGAACTGTGACAAGGTCATTTAAAAACAATAACAAACCATGTAATCTCTTTGTTACTAAGCCTGTAGACATTCAATGTTTTAGTTAACTATATATGTATATATTTCTTTGTGAGGCAACAGTGGCTGTATCTAAGTTCTCTGTAATAAATTTCTAAATCATCTCTTAGCATCTTTGTTTATGGCATTCTCTCATCTCCTAACACTATAATTCAACCCCAAACATCTGCTTTTCGTTGATTCAGCAGAGTAAGACCTGTTCTGGGACCAGGAACTATGCTTGATGGGTAAGACATGGTCTCTATTCTCAAGCAAGTCACAAACAAGGGAGAAAGCTAGTGAGAAGATAAACACTGTGATATGTACTATAACACAATTATCTACAAAATGCTATCAATGCTTGCCAGGAGTATGTATTGCTTAAGGAAAGTTTTGGAGCCATACTTTCCAAAATGAGTAGGAGTGTTGAGGGGCATGGCAACTAAAAGTATACGCCAGGATAACAGTATGCCCTCCAGGGTTCGAGGGGTTAAATGGGGACAGATTATGAAGCTCCTTTATCCATACTAACAAGTCTGAATTTGATCCTATAGGCAATTAAGAACCATAAAAAGGTTTTAAATTGGAGTATGACAGCACTTACCCTGATATAACCCACACCCAGACAGCTTCTGCTACCCCAGATAAAATTTCTCCACACCTCCATTCTAGTCTCCTCCCTGAAAAATATTCCCAAGGCAGTTGAAGAAAAACTGGTGCCAGGGATCCCAGAAGTCCTCGACTAACAAACACTAGCACAGCAATTGAAGGTTTGAAGTCTTATTAGCAGGGCTGTCACTTCCTCTGTCTTGGGGCAGTTTTTACCCTGCTCCCTGTAGTCTTGGGAGCCAAGAGGGCTCAGACTACCCTCCTTCAACCAGAGAAACTTGCTTTGATTTGTTACATGTATTGGTTTTCCTCTATGAGATATCTTCTGGGAAGAAAAGAAACTTGATTGCTAAAATAGACATTCTCCCACCATCCTTAGTCAGTGGCGAGGTGAAGCACCCACCAGAGACCTGGCTCCTAGTTCTCAGTCTACCTCTAACAGTGCGTCCCTTGTCAAGTGGTTTGAAAGCTACATGTAGTTCAATTTTTTCACGGTTTCATAGAATCCTAGAGCAGGGAGAGACTTCAGAGGCCCAGAGAAATTGAGAGCCTTGCCCGAAGTTAGTACATAGCAGTGCAGGAGGAGAGTCTGGGTGTCCATGGGACAAGCCTAGAGCTCATTCTAGTACCCTCCATCTCCACATCTCTCCTCCCTACCTCCATGCTTATGGGCCTGTAGCCACCATCTCGTCCCTAGACCACTGCAACAGCTTCCTAACTGAATTTCCTGTTTCCACCCCTGACTATTCTCAACAATGGCCACCAGAGTCATCCTGTCACAACTTCTGGGCTCAAGACCTGAGATCAATGAGATCTGTATTATCTACCTCACAGGATCGAAGGATCAAACGAGTTGGGACAACATTTTGAAATATGGAAGACAGTTGTTGTCTCTAACCCAAAAGTTAAATAAAACAAAATAAACCTGCTTGAGAAGCAACGGGAGGCTACTTGGCCTCCCCAAATGTGTGAGGGGGCCCTCTCATCACTCATTAATTCTTCCTTTAATTTCCTCTTCCATGATCACCTCTAGGGAAAAAAGGACACAAGCTTTGCAGAAAGGGCAGCTGGCCAAGGCCCTCCAAGCAGGGGAAAGTACCACTGGGAAACAAAATTGAATACTGCCATCTACTGGGAGAAAAAGGCACACAGTGGAGAAAGCTCATGAAACAAGTGAGGATTAGAAGAAATCAGAAGAGACAAAGGATATTGTTTAAGCTGAACTGCTAAGGGGTAACTGACTTGAGAGATGAAAGTAAATAACAAAGGCACAGGTGGCATAGTGGAAGCAGAAATGTGCAATGGATAAACTTCGATGGTCCTTAGGGGACACCTTTCCCATTTGTTTCATTTTGTAGGGGAGTAAGTAGAAGCCCAAGAGATTTGAGTAACTTGCTTATGGTTACCCAGCTACTAAGTAATAACACCAAGACTAGACCCTTTGCTCAATTCCTGGTGCACTCTTTTATGCTACAATTCCAACTATGCAAACACATAAGTAAATGCAGAGACCATTGTATCTACATTTTTGGCTACCTGGGAATCTATGCAACTATCTATCTATCTATCTATCTATCTATCTATCTATCTATCTATCTATTTAGGAATGTATGTAATTATTCACATCCCAATTTGTTGCAGAAGATATGCACAGTGGCTACATGAGAAGAAAGTGGTGACTGGCACCAAAATCATTTATGGATGAGATGTACGGAGAGGAACCGCGCATATTGAGACCATGAGTCCTGAGAAGGAAAGGCCACCTAGGACTGGGAGGTGAAGGAGGAGATAAAGAGCTGTGCCTCACACTAACCTCTTATCAATAGCATTCACTGGATGAAGCAGTTTCCACCAGTTATTCTTTGTTCTTTGATGAGTATTAGTGACTTGGACTAACCCCGGAGTGAATGCATTATCCCCAAATGGACAAAGCCAGAAAATCCCATTGAACTGATGTTTAAAATATCCAGATTCTGGCCACTTCTCCCCACCTACATTGTTATGGCCCTGGCCTGTGCCACCATTATCCCTTGGCTGGACGTCTGTAATAGCCTCCTAACTGGTCTTCCTGCTTCTAATCTTGAGTATTCTCAACAATGGCAACCAGAGTTATCCTGTTACAACTACAGGCCTTAAGACCTTCCAAAGTCCCTCTCCTCCCATCTCATTCATCAGCGAGTGAAAGTTAAAGCCCTTCCAATGCCCTGCAAAGCCCCACACAATGTGGTACCATCTCCTCTCCTATTCTCTCCCCATTGCTTACACGGTTCCAGGTACACTGACCTTCCTGCTTTTCCTCTAATCAGATGAGCCCTGACCTGAGGGATTTTGCACCGGCTATTCCCTCTGTCTGGACAATTCCTCCCCTAGAAGTCCATACAGACAACTTCCTTTAAGTCTTTGTTCAAATGTCATTTTCCAAAATAAAGCCTACCTACATTTAAAATTGCAAACTTTCAATCTCTTTTACTGTGCTTATAGATTTTTCTGGCACTTTGAAATATATTATATGATTACTTATTATTCTGCTTATTGTTCATTATCTGTCTCCCCCAGCTATAATGTCAGGTTCTCGAGGGGAGGGCTCTTTATCTCTTTTTGGACTAATGTGTCATGTGCCTAGAAGAGTGTCCGCACATATCAGGCACTCAATAAAGTTTTGTTGTATGAATAAGTGAAATATAACAATAATACTTGCATCAAGGTTAAAGTTGCAAACACTTGTCATTTACATCATTTTCCTCAGAGCTAAACTACCTAAGAGGTCGTTTGATCTAGTACTTTCATTTTATAGAGAAGAAAACAGAGGCTCAGGTAAAGCTAAATGACTGATTTGATCAGATGCCTTTGGAGCCAACACTATGTTTTCCTCCATCTATTCTTCTTGTCTCTCCAATGATGTTTTCAACTTTTTTGTGTGTGTATGAGGAAGATCAGCCCTGAACTAACATTCAATGCCAATCCTCCCCGTTTTTGCTGAGGAAGACTGGGCCTGGGCTAATATCTGTGCCCATCTTCCTCTACCTTATATGGGACGCCGCCACAGCGTGGCTTGACAAGCGGTGCATCAGTGCGCACCCAGGATCCAAATCTGCAAACCCCGGGCCACCAAAGCTGAGCGCGCGGCACTTAACTGCTGCGCCACTGGGCCGGCCCCTATTTCAGAAAACAATGGGAGCCATAAACAGGTTTGATTTGATCCAGCACAAACAACTCCAGTGGGAAGAAGGAAGACACGAGAAGCCAGGAAAACCCTTAGTAAGTAGATGCCATTACCAAGTGTAGACCAGACAATGGGTGCCTATGCCCTGTGTCCCCCCTTTTAGAGAGCTCAACTCTGGCCTTTCACTGGTTGTACCCTTCCCCAGAGGGCAACGAATCTGCAGGGCCCAGTGGATGTATCCTCTGGGGCCCCACACCCCTCCTTCTAGACCACACCCTGAGAATTCCCCGACCAAACAGACCTGAGCCTGCATTCAGGACCTGCAAGAGTCTCTTTCCCAGTTCTGTTCCCCTAAGGGGCGACTGGTTTGCACAGGTATAGGCCCAAGGGGTGTCAAGGGGCTGCTGTTTGGGGGTGAAGATAGAAAAGTGGGTGCGTATATACATGTGCAGGCCTTCACATGCGGACAGACCAGGGAGTAGGGAGAAAAGGGGCCAGGCCACAGGCTGGGGGTTTCCATCTTACTCTTGCTCTGGGCCCAAAAGTGTGAGGGGCAGGGCTAGCTGGCATAGCCTTTGGGTGGGAGATAATGAATGGCTAACTCAGGATAGCCACAGTGAAGGGACGTTGTAGAAAGAAAATCTTACAGCTTGACTGCTTGCTAGGGACTGCCCTGCCCCTGTGTGGTATCTCTGAGGCTGCTTTTCAGGTCTGGTAATTACAGGTCTAGCCAAGGGATGGGATGGGGTGGGGCTGAGGTAAAGTGGGCGAGGTCCTTTCGGAAAAGGTGGTTAAGTGTCTGAGGCTGCAAAACCCAAGCACTGGCCAGGTATAAGGAACAATGTTTGGCAGAGAACAAGGGGTGGGGCCACTCCTGGCTGCCAGGCCTGGCCAGGTGCTCAGTCTCCTACAGACACGTGGGCATGGGTCCCCACATTTTCCTTGTGATGAGCCATTCTTTGGCTCTCTGCGGGTGAGGGCTGAGGCAAGAACACATCTGGGGACGCAGCTGACCTTTAGGGAGATGACCTCATCTCTGCCTCCTATTACATGTGTTCAAAGTGGCTTTGGGAATCGCAGCCTTTTGCTCAGTAGCTATTTTAATAATGTGATTCTTAGAAGCATCCTTGGAGGACAGCAACCCACACAACCACAGGCAAAATTTCCCCTGTCTTTGGGAGACACAAAATGCTTTACTCTAAGGGAATGCAGGCTGGACTATATGCCCTTGAGGTCCCTTCCAAGCTGAGATGTCAGGATATTGCTCTCCTGTCCTTCTCTACCCAACTGTTCAACATCTTCTTCAGTGTTTCTGTGCTGGTTTAGCATGCCTTAGAGAGAGGAAGTGAAACTCTAGTGAGTCATTGTGTTGCTACTGAAGAGGCACCCTGATAAATTCTGTAATCAGAGGAGGATGTTGATAAAGTAAGACTTGGGGCATTTTTGTGGGTTCCAATTAGGCTAACTAGTACATTCAGATCATTCCTTTTATTCATGACTGTGGATAATCACAAGCCATCTTCATTCTAGTTTGTGTTAAGATGCTGCACAAGGAGAAAAGAAGTTAAATACTGAAAAATTCAGATCAGTGAAGATTCTTTCTTTTGGAGAGATTATTGTAGATTTGGTTTAAAACCATGTATTGAAACATCCCAATGTCTTCATGGGAGAATTCCGTTGGAACTCTCTGGTTCCACATGTGGCCTAGGGTTCAAAAGCAGAAGGGCTCTCTGTAGACCAAGACAGAGACTCTGATGAAGAGGGAACAATAAGAATAGGCAGATTCAGTGTGGGAAAGTTTAACTTTAGGGGAGAGAAGGGAGAAAGCACAACTTCTCAGAAGAGGTGAGTAGTGACAGGAGCCTTCAGCTACTACCAAGTGGATGGGAGGCTTTTTGGCCAAGCAAAGAGATGCAGGGAGAGACAGCAGGAGGCCTCAGTCCCCGGAAGATAGCAAGAGTGTTTCTTTCTGGATCCAGTGGATCTTCTTGGGCACAAGGAAAAGGCATAAAGTGATGGGGCCACTGCTTAGGTAGCAGAGGGACAACTGTCCCATTCCTCACACCTGGTGCAGAAAAAGGGAAGGGGCTGCACAGTGGGTTGGGCAGTGGCCAACAGAAGTGGCCAACAGCAGTGGGGCACAGTGTAGGCTCCTCAGTAGCATGGTAATAACTACAGTGTTCAAAGGAGGCAAGCATGGTGGTTCTGGCTACAAGAATTTCCCAGAAAAAACAACTAAGAGTGCACACTGTGAGTCGCACAAAGGCAAACTGTATGAGTTTAGATTCACTCAGAAACTGGTGAGATGAGACAAGGATTTGAGTACAAGCAATTTATTTGGAAGGTGATCTCAGAAAACACTGGTAAAGGAGATGAAAGTGATACAGGGAAGGAAGGCAGTCAATTTGGGTGTGCTGTCAAGCAAATTACCACTGGGGGAGCTCAATTCCACTGGGCATCTCTGGGACACAGTGTAGAACACGTGCCTCAGCATTATCCTGCTCAAGGGGGAAAGGAGTTGAGTATCCATCAGCTCCCCTCAGTCACTGGTTGAAGGATTCTCCTAGGGAGTTTTAATTTCTCAGCACATTTGGCCTGCCCTGCACACGTGGCATTCTCATCAAGTGCCAATGACCCCAGGCTATCCACCAGACAGAGTTCCCAGTCATGGTGGAATGCCTTCTTCTTCACCAAACTCTTTCTCTCTCTCTCCTAAAAAAACATCTGATTTGATTTCTTAGGGATATCCACTCTGCCAAGCGAGTAACCATGATATTTCTGTCACTCAATAGGGGTGCAGTCACAGAGACAGGGGACTTAGAAAGGCTATTTGAAATTTACTTTAGATACACAACTTTTATTCTTGGCCATTAGGCCACCCCATCTCCACCAGGACCTTGCAGTTATGGGTTAAGTACTTTAAATGGAGTCCCTCACTCACTAACCCTCACTCAATTCTACAAATTAGCTGCTACTGTAATGATTACCCTCACTTCAGAGAGGAGGAAAATGAGACTTGGGTTAAAGAGCTTCCCACAGGCACACAGCAATTCTACTAGGCCTGTCTACTCCCTGATCTGAGATTCTTAATGACCACTTTCTCCTGCCTCCAGTTACTTGGGTGCCTCCACGGGATGGCATAGACACATTTGATGGACTTACTCCAAACAAAGAAACAATAAAAGTATTCTTCTTGATACATTTTTTAAAGCAAGAGTTTTTATAAAACTGTAAAATACATAAAGAAAATTGACCAAATCACAAGTGTCCAGTTAGCTAAATTGCCACAAAGCAAATACACAGTGCAGACTTCAGCAATGAGGACATGATCAGAATCCAGTAGGACCCCTCATCACCTCTCCCATTTCCCACTACCCTCAAAGGCAACACTATCTTGATTTCTAACATCACAGATTATCTTTCCATAATTTTGACCTTTATATAAATGGGATATTTCATGCTATATTTTGAGATTTATCCATGTTGTTACATGCAGCTGTAATTAGTTCAACCTCATCGTCTCATGTGTGAATATACCACAATTTATTCGTCCACTTTGTGGTTCATGGATGTTTGGAGAGTGTTCAATTTGGGCCTATTGCAAATAGCAAATTTATGAAATGTCTCATCATGTCTTTTGGTGCACTTATGTCTGCATTTCTCTTGGGTACGTATGTAAGAGTGGAACTGTGAGGTCATAGGGTATGTTCACCTTCAGGGGAAATTTGGATGCAAAAGCTAAGCTTCCCTCAATGAGCTCTCCTTTCCAGGATCTGACTGCTTAGACAGCTCTTAGAGGCCTTCAAACACATGGTTTTTATATTTTATTCAGCTTTTCTAGTTTTTCTCAGCAGGAGTATTTGCCTGCTACAAGTTACACTCATACAGGAAGCAAAAGTATACTCTTAATACATTTTAATAATTTACTTACATGCATTTATTTAATTTCATACTCTGTTTATTAATGTAAAAATAACTATATAGACTAAGTCTTAAAAGAAAAAAAACTTAAGTACAAATGATATTACTGTTATTGTTACTCTGTGACCAACATCTTTCCTAACTCTGGCTTGTTTTGTTTGGTTTGTAATTTTCACTGTCCTTCAAAGCTGTTTATAGTCCATCCCCTAATTTCAGATTCAGAAACACATGCATGTTGGAGTCGAGGTGTTAAATACCTGATGAGCACCTTTCATGGTCACTTTTGATCATTATAGACTCCAAATCACTCCTCTCTGAGCTCTGGCCTTTCAAGGTTCCCTCCCTATTGCTACTCTTTCCCATGGTCTAGGTCTCATTTTTAGCCCCTTCTTGTCTATCAGAATCCTTTGAGGAGCTGTCAAGACACAGATTGCTGGGCACTACCCCCAGAATTTCTAATTCAGTAGTTCAAGTGAGGCCCAAGAATTTGCATTTCCAACAAGTTCTCAGGTGATGCTGATGCTGCTGGTCCAGAAACCACAATTTGAGATGGGCTGTTCTAGCGCCATCTCTATTTTTCTCCAGTAATTGTGAACTGTCTTTTCAAAAGAAGTTCTTGTGTCTACCCCAGCTGTTTCCAATTTCCTCATGCTGGACTGCACCCATCAACTGGAGGGTGATAAAACATAGGATTTTAAAGGGGCTGGACCAATGTTTTTTTTGCATCAATTTTAAGAAAACAAAGCAATGGTATAAATAGTTAAACAGGTCTTTGCCCAATAACCAGGAATCAAAAGCTCCTTTTCAACTGAGAGTTATATTTAGAGGAGCTTTCTTTAAATTTTGGACATATTTGGGAGGAGGGGAGTGAAACGGAAGGTTCCTGTACAACTCAAGTCTCCCCCCTTCCATCATTTAAAAAAATGTCATTTATGACTGCACGCCTGTGAAGCCAAATTTATTTATAATTCTCAATAGCCCTCAGGTTCTGGGGCAATCTAAAGATACAAACCTTTCTTTGTTTTTAAGTGAAATATCTGTTGAATACACATTTTAGGCATATTTGTCCAGATTTAGTCAAAACAACACAAACTCTCAGCTATCAGGAAGTGTACCGTGATGTACAGTAGGTAAAACAAACACAAGGTCGGCTTCACACAATGGCATTCATGGCATTTTGTCAACTTTTAAAACTTTACAGTGCGGAGTGTACTACAGCAGCCTGAAGTTTTCATGTGCTGCCCTGTAATCAAAGCCCCATCAACCAGTGATGGAAGGGGAGAGTGGAGGAGATTTCTCCCTTGCATATGAGATGAAACAGGCAGGACTGTTCCTCCGTCTCACTGTGCATACCCAGGGCATGAGAGCTTCCATGTAAGGGAAAACTACTGCTTTTAACAGAAGATAAATTAAGCCCTTGAATTAGAGTGAAACCTTTAAGGTCAGAATTCAGATGATAAAAGAAAACGGAGGTTTCCCCAGTTGTGATGGAGGGCTAAGTAAGAGGTGAGGTTTATCGGCTTTCCTGCAAATGTGCTAATGAGTGATAAGGAGCTCTAATTTGAAGACACCCTGGAGCTGTTAAAGTGTGTGTGAAATGCAGACAATTCATCAGCAGAGCAATAATCTTCTCCCCTACAAATGGAAAAGCCATTTTGGTGTCTTTGGATTTCTGATTAAAGCCTGAGGGGGAAAAAACAGGAAATGGAAACTAAATTTTAGAACACTTAAAATGTGCCAGGCAATATTCTAGTTCTTTCGCAAGGGTGAGTCATCTGATATAATCCTCATAATTACTTTTAAAATATGGTGCCATATTTTTAGGTGAGGAAAATGAGGCACAGAGTGGATAGATGACACAAAGTCTGTGGCCCGGTTTCCTCATCTGTAAACAAAGCTGATCAATGAAGAAATCAATGTTCAAACCCACAGCTGCCTGACTCCAAGCCCACTCTTCCCCCACTAGCATTGTGTATACATACACACACATATATATATAAATGTAGACATATAAATATATATTTTTAAAATGTAACAGAAACACACACAAAACAAGGTTATGTATTGATCGCTTGACAAAAATATGATCAGAGGCTCATAGGAACCTACCCCTGTATTTCACCAGAAGTCAGTGTACCCTAATTCAGTTTTCACAGAGACTTTATAGGACTTAACAACCGGGACTAATGAGAATCGACTACACGCACCCATAGCACAGAGGAGGAAAAGGGACTTGCAGTACAGCTTGATGGTTAAGAGAACAGGCTCTGGATTCAAAACCCAGCTGTGACTTTAGTCTCCCCTGCCTCAGTTTCTCTATCTGAAAAGTGGCAATAAAACCAGGGTTTCCCACTGAGCTGTGGGAGGACTAAATGACATACAGTGCATGGGGTGTTGGGGAGATACATATATAAATATCAATCACCTAATTGGTGATTTTCTTTTTCCGGGAGTGCATTTCAGAATTTCTAAGCTAAGCATATATACGTTGAAAAAGACCCAAGGTGATTCTGAACCACACCTTGGATCCGGGGCATGCTCTATTGCTTTCTTCTCCCCTGGATCAACTGAAAAATCAATGGATAAATGACAAAGGTGCTTCAGTCTAGTGAAAAACCACTGGAGAGGGAATTTGCAAATTTGGGTCAGCTCTGCCACTGATAACTGTATCACTTTAGGAAGATGACCGAACATATGTCCTTCCTTCAATCAATATGCACTTATTGAGCAAAGAATTAGTAATGTTTCCAATGTTGCGGGCTCTATGCAGATGGAAGTTCGTATAAGCCATGCCCTCCACTTGCCAGTTGCCTATGGTCTAGTGAGGAATCCAGACATATCAACATGTTTGACATTCATAATAAAGTCTGATGGCACAAATTCCTATGAGAGGTTATGACAACATGGTTCCAAAATCATTTGCTTACGCCTGGACGGGCAGAGGAGTCAGGAAAGCTTCAACAAGAAAGGAGAGGGCTGAAGGAGTTTGCCAGGCTGATATGGTGAAGCAGAGAGGGGAGACTCCAGGGTAAGGGAATGACATGTTCAAAGACATGGGGTCATGTTCATAGATCTGAATGTCATTTGATAGAGTTGAATCATAAAGGACATGGCATGCCATGCTAAAGAGTTTGAACTTTATCTTGTAAGTGATGGTGAGACATGCAAATTTTCGTAGGTTCATCAGATGGTTAAATTTGTGTTTTAGGAGAAACAGATAGTAGTGTGACAAATGAATTGGAGCAAGACTAGAGGTAAGAAAATCAATTAGAAAGCTGTTACAAAGTTTCTGATAAGAGATGATGTCAGCTTGATCTAGAAAAGGGGCGTATGTGTAGGTGAGAGAGAGAGCAAGAAAGGTGCTGGTTCAAGAGACATTATTAAAGTAGAATAAACAGACAAGTCTTAGTGGTCAACATAATTAGAGTCATGAGAAAGGTGGTAGAATGAACTCCATGAGGACATGGATTATGTCTTTTTGTTTACCATTATGCATGCTGTGCTTCACACAGTATGGGCCACATAATAGTTGCTCTATAAATAAATGAATGCGTGCATGAATGAATGAATGATGACTTCCAGGTCTTGAGCTTGGGTGACCTGGTTAATGGTTGGGCCATTAACCCAAATAGGTGGGTAATAAAAGGGCAATTTGGAGGATAAAAGAAATTGAGCTTAGTTTTGGATATCTGAGGTACACATGAGACACACACTCAGAAATCTGAATCTTGAGCTCCAGGGATAAAAATTCAAGACTGAAGATTATGGTTTGCAAGTCAGAAATAGAGACAGCATTTCAATCCACTAAAAAAAAAGTATAATTACCTGGGCAAAATAGCCAATCACTCAAGCATTCATTTACTCATCTACTCATTTACTCCACACATATTTAGTGGGAGCCTACCCTGCATCATGCTTTGGGCAACGTTTAGGGAATGAATAGGTTCAATTTGGTCTCTGCCTTCAGGAGGTCTATCATAGTTGGGCAGACAGATAAAAAATAATAAAACAAACAAATGAGACAATTTCTACTGGTCATAAGCACTATGAAGGAAACAAGTGGTTGAGACAGAGAGTAAAGAAAGGAAGATTTCTCAGAGGAGGTGACATATAAATTGAGCCATGTATTAGTCTGGGTTCTCCAAAGAAACAGAACCAATACTATATATATATATGTATACATAGAGAGAGATTTATTATAAGGAATTGGCTCACAAGGTTATGGAGGCTGAGAAATCCCAAGATCTGCAGCTGGCAAGCTGGCAACCCAGGAGAGCTGATGGTATAGTTCCAGTTTGACCAATGTCCCAGTTTAAAGACAGTCAAGCAGAGAGAGCAAACTCCTCCTTCCTCAGTTTTACTGTTTGATTCATGCCTTCAACATGTTGGATGAGGCCCACCCACATTGGGAAGAGCTTTCCTCAGTCTACTGACTCAAATATTAATCTCATCTAGAAATACCTTCACAGCTATACTCAGCAATAATGTTTAACCAAATATCTGGGCACCCCTGGCCCAGCCCAGTTGACACATAAAATTAACCATCACCATCCTAAAGAAAGAGAACAGCTCAACCATGCAAACTCTGCAATAAAAAGTGTTCCAGGGAGATGAAACAGTGTGTGTAAAGGCCTTAGGTGAAAAAGTATTTACTGTACCCAGAAACTCAAGGGCAACACACATGGCTGGAGATCAGAGAGTGAGGAGGAAAACAAGGTGCAAAGAAGTTGATCAGATGAACAAGACACAGATTACCTATAAACTTTAAGGCCATGGTAAGGATTTGGGGCATTATTCTAAAAGTAATGGAAAACCACTGAAGGGCTTTAAGTAGGAGATAATTAGATTTTGTTATAAGGTTATATTTTACAATGTTAAGAATGGATTGTATGGATCAGGAATGAGAAGATAAGACTGAGGATGGTTTTTTCCCTCCTACTTTCTAGGAAGGTTTAGAGAATAAGATAACATGAGAGATGTGCACATATTTTGAAAAACAAAACAAAAAGTGATAAGTGTATGTGTGCAAAATGTAAAAACTCAAACACATAGAGAATATTATTTCAAGAAGGTACAGTCGTTCCACAGAATTCTGTTCAAGAGAGGTCAGGGGTAAAGAAATAATGCTAATCTTTTTAGTATTGAATTACTTCATAGTTTAGAATTTTTAAAATGATTATCCATCTTGTTAATATCTAAACCTGACTTTTTTCAACTTTCCTGAGTTGTATTTTGAGCGTGCCTCTTAAGGAGCTTGGATTTTTACGACTACTATCTGTAAATCTAGAGCCTTTTAAGAGGTGAATTTAATCTGTTTATATTTATTTTAATTACTGATATATTTGGACTTATTTAAACTATCTTAACCGTTTTTATACTTATAAGATTTGTCTGCCTATTTTTTCCTCTTCTCATACCTTCAAGTTTGAACATATTTTCCTTCAGTTTTCCCTACACTAGTTTGGAAGCTGCACATCATATAGCTCGTCTGTTTACTAACATACATGGTTAGCTTTGTATATTTTTTTAACAAATTCTACAGTTAATCAGTATCTCTGTCTTTCTCCGAACAAGATAAGAAATGTATATGTATATGTCATAGTCCATGTTGATACTGACTATAATGTACTGCTGAATAATAGAGCATTTTGACCAAACTCTAAGTAGGGACCTCTAACATCCCTCCTTTGTCTTCCATGTTGATATTGTATATTATTTTAGTTCCACTTGATTTTGACTAAATCAGTTATTATTGTTATCATTAATATTACTAATTGCAATGGATTTACCAGAATATTTCACAATTTCTGTGCTTATAACTGGGTCTTGCATCCTATTTCTTCCTTTTGGAATCTTTTCTTTCTTATCAAAATGCATCTTTTCAGTTTGTTCAGGAAGGGCTGTGGATTTTTATGAATGTTAGTCTCTGCTTCACCCTCATCTTGAGCGAGATTGATGGGCCAAGTAGAATCCAATAGTTAATTTTCTTTAGCACTTGGAATATATTACCTCATTCTTCTCTAGCATCATTTGTTGCTGATGAGAAATGCCCCTTATTTCCTCTTTTTCTTTTCAAAACTAGAAATAAAAGTAAATAATTAAAATGCTTTTGAAGGTTATCACACTGGACAGCTATATCTTCTCCGAAGAAGGAAACAGTGATAAAGAGTTTCAAAACTTATGGGCTGCTTTGCTCAATCCACCTGCTGAGGGAGAGCCCATGATTGTCTAAGATGCCTCTCCATGCCACTCGAAAATTTTGGCAGGTGGTGGAATACAGACCTAGAGGCTTCTCCCCTGTATCACTGTAGTGATGTCTTTTCAAATGGCAGCAAAAGATATCATGTTCTGCACATTTTCTATAGTTTTCCAGATTTTAATAGAGCTAGAGAAAGATAATCAGTAAGTCACAGAAAGGTGGAACTGGAAGGAATTCTGCAGTTACTTTATAGGGAATCAGCAATGTCTTTAGTTGATGCTAGTGCTAGTAGAGCTAGCATTATAACCCAGTTTCTTAGCTTCCAATTATGTATTTTTTCTATGACCCCACAATGCTCCTCAAGACTGAGAAAGAATTGCTGCAGGAGACTCCCCTCCCACTAGGGGCAGACACTTGGCTCTTCTGGAACCAACAAGTTCCTACAGTCTTTCCCTGTCTCTCTACTTCGGCAGCGGTATTCACAGTGGATACATTATATCTATTTTCCTAATTATAAGAAGCCAATAAAACTAGAAAACAAAAAAACAAAACCTTATAACAAGCCAGAGTTTTTGTCTTTTTAATTAAAATTGTGTTTTTAGAATAGGTAAATCTTCACTGCTAATGCCAGTAGATAGCACAATTTAATCCAATGCAGGTAATCTGGCACAGACCTCGAATTGGGCTTCAAGCACCCTGAAATTCTCTTATCTCTACCTACTTTACATTTGAGACTTTGCCAATAAGCCACCACTATGGCCAGGTAGACACCAATGCATAAAGATACACGCACCCCTGTGTTCACTGCAGCATTATTCACAATAGCCAAGACTTGGAAACAACCTAAGTGCCCATCAAGGGATGAATGGATGAAGAAGATGTGGTATATATACACAATGGAATACTACTCAGCCATAAGAAATGATGAAATCCAGCCACTTGTGACAACATGGATGGACCTTGAGGGTATTATGCTAAGCAAAATAAGTCAGAGGAAAAAGGTCAAATACCATATGATCTCACTCATAAGTAGAAGATAAAAATGACAACAAACAAACACACAGAGACAGAGATTGGATTGGTGGTTACCAGAGGGGAAGGGGGGAGGGAGGAGGGCGAAAGGGATCATTAGGTACATGTGTGTGGTGACAGATTGTAGTTAGTATTAGGGTGGTGAACATGATGCAATCTATGCAGAAAATAGAAGTATAATGACGTACACCTGAAATTTATACAATGTTATAAACCAATGTTACCGCAATAAAAAAGAAAGAAAGAAAAAAAATGGTGATTCTTACCTGATGTGTTACATATATACTCACACGCATTTACTTGGTATTTTCAAGGTGTATCTAATTTAAGTACCTAATTTAAAATCTCATTTTTCAGGACTCCTACTCTTAAAAGTGTGTGTGTGTGCGTATATGCATGTGTGTATGCACATATAAGATTTTTTTTTTTTGGTGAGGAAGATTTGCCCTGAGCTAACATCTGTCGCCAATCTTCCACTATTTTGTATGTGGGTGGCCGCCACAGCATGGGTGACAAGTGGTGTAGGTCCACATCCAGGATCTGAAGATGTGAACGCGGGCTGCTGAAGTAGAGCACACTGAACTTAACTACTATGCCATGGGGCTGGCCCCACAAGTTTTTAAAGTGTTTCTTATTAAGAATAATTTTGCTCTATTTCAGGCATGTTGAGCATGAACAGCCATAGAATGAGCTAGAAAATTCAATTAGACTGAAGTGATGCTAGTGTTGTTAGGAGCATACGCTTATTGCAAATGTCCCCAATTGTTGTTTTCTTATCACAGATTTTGACAGTTATATAACCTGCAAATATTAACCACATACCATAAAAGCAAATTACACTCAATTAAAATATGTCAATATTGAACAGGAATTGTTAACTAAAATAATATGAAAACTACTTTCTATAAAAAAAAGAAAACAAAAAAGTTCAAGGCTATGCATGAATGGAGGTATGGGGTATATGGGAAATCTCCATACCTTCCTTTCAATTTTGCTATGAAACTAAAACTACTCTAAAAAAAATAGCCTTTAGATTAAAAAATAAAAAAGCTCAAGGATTCAGTTTTTAATTTTGAGATACATTAGAAAACATAAAAATATCTTGCCAAAGCATTTAATGCTGATATTTGGTGTTCCATGTGCAGAATACTCATATCTATGGCATTTCCTGCGGAATTTTTGGCATGGAAGATGCAGTTCAGACATTACTATTATTAAAAGCATTGATGTAATACCAAAAAACTATTGCTATATCAAATAGATATTGTTATTATCAAAAATAAAATTATGATTTATATATCTTGTATTTTTTTCAAACTCTAATTAATTATTTATTATTATCCAGAATCTACCCACTTGTCACTAACTTCAGTGGCACCACTCCAGTTTCAGCCACCATCCTCTCTCTCCTGTATTATTGCAGTAACCTGCAAATTGGATTCTTGCCTCCTTTTCACTCTGTTCTCAACCAGCAGCCAGAGTGATGCTATTAAAACATAAGTCAATCAACTGCTCAAAATGTTCCAAATGGTTTCCCATCTCAGCAGAGTAAAACCTACTTTAATGGCCCACAGGATTCTACCTGACCCAACTCCCCACTGCCTTGCTCATCTAATCTTCTCTTCTCCTTGCTAAGCCCTCTCCAACCATAGTGGCCTTCAGGGTGTTTTTCCAACTCACTAAACACACTCCAACTCCAGGGCCTTTGCATTGGCTGTTTCCTCTACCTGAAACTCTCTTCTCTCATCTTTACACATGGCCAACTCCTTTGATCCCTTCAGGTCTTTTATCAAATTTACATTATCAGTGAGGCCTGCACAAAAAATCTCATTTCAGACTTCCCTGTCCCCTCTCCAGCTTTAGTCTTCTCCACAGAACATGGAGAACCTACTATATACTGTATTTGAATTGTCTCTTTCTACTAGAACGCAAGCTGACACATGATAGTTACAAGACAAGTATTTGTTAAATGAATGGATAAATGACTGGATTTTTCGCCAAGCACTGCGCCAGGTTGTTTATACACATCTCATTTAATGACCAAAGCAATTCTGACATGTAGATACTATTATCTTCATTGTAGAGATGGGGAAACTGAATAGCAGAGAAATCAAATAACACTCCAAAATTCACTCAGCTAGCAAAAGCTGGAGACTGACACCATGGCCCATGTCCTTTAAGCCTCTTCACTCTCCCTTGCACTCAAAGGCTGAAGGTCAAGGTTGTCCTCACAAACAGGGTGACACATAAAGCTCAGCCAAACGAAGCACATTTCTAAAGCAGTATGTGAGTCTATGGAACATGAATCACAGCACTTCACAGCTCAGCATAAAGCGAAGCAGATGTCTTTCTTCTAGTTCTCACTGTTACACTGCATAAACTCCAAATATCTGTCAAACATCTACAGTGACATAAATATATATTCATCGTCTTAGAAGTATACTACTTCATAGTATGTGCTTCCTTAGAAAATAATCACAAGAGAAATATATCAAATGTAGACATTTTTCCAAATGTAAGAACACAGCCCGGTTTGTGTGTATATTCTTCCATACTCACACATTATCTGTGCTTCAATTGACACTTAATGGGGTCTTGCTCCTTGTTGAGGGAAAGATATCATAGACCTTTTCTAAGGAAGGAATGACCCTTTCGTCTGACCTGAATATAGACATTCTCTTGCCAACAATGTCTAAAGCTGTCTCTAGGCAGGATGTGTTGGGAGAGGGGGGCAAGAGAGTGAATTCCTTTCCACACTTGGTTGTACAACACCCTTGGGTCACACTGGGTCAAGGAAGTGAGCTGAGGAACCATATGACATTCCTGACCTCCTTTCATCTCAGAGACCCAGTAATGATGGTGTTGAGGAAAACGAGGTATGCATTCATCCACACATTCAAGCGTATATTGAGCACCCACTGTATGCTGAGCTGTGTGCTAGGCACAATGACAGTTACACCACAGTATATGAAACATGATCTACGTCCTCATGTAGTAAGTTATTAGAGAAACGGCATGACCTAGAGAAGCTTATCAAATTATAACAGACATAAATTCAGTGATAATGTGAATATAATCCAATAATAAACTTCACAGCCAAGACACACTTTGGGTAGTCAGAAAATAATAACATAACTGCAGGCTAGAGGTTTTGGAAAAGTTTTCATAGTGAACTTTTGGCTCAAAACACAGATAAATATGTGGATTTGCAAAATGAAGTAGTCAAGTTATTGCAAATAGAAGCAACAGTTTAAGTAAAGTTAGAGAGATAAAAATTAGTATAATTTGATTAGAAGAGAGAAATCCATTTTCTTGTTAATGGAGAAATTATAGAGATTAGAGTTTTAATGTCTGCATAAGAAGCCAAGTGCCTACATTTATGCATTAATCTAGAAAATTACGAGAATTTTATCCCCAAGAGAGGCAAAAGACTCATTATACTTCACCATCAGGGAAGTTCTAAAATATGTCTCAATGTTTCAACTCAAGAAATATTTCCATGTAGATGACATCCACAAGAATTAATTAGAACACACCAATGACATCACGTCTGATTCTTATTAAATATATTAATGAAGCATTACTTCATTCCAGAACCTAAAGTGTTCTCACTGTCATAAGCCAAACATGAACATTATAAAAACAAGTAGAGGTTCCCTTGCTGACTGCACTCTAGTGATTTCTGTAGCATACTTCAGGGACATTCAAACCAAATCAATGGCATCCCAAACTGCTGCTGTGGGATGTCATGATTTGAAGCTAACTCGATGTTTTAAATCTTACTTCTGAGAAATGGGGCAGATTATGGCTCTCCCTTCCTATCTCAGGGGTTACAAGGAAACAACAAAATCATAGTGGGAACACTTCTGAATAAAAGTAAGGAGGGCAAGATCAAACAGTTATGACTACTTTGCTATGTCCTGGCTACTATGCTAAGCTGCTGTATTAATTAATATTTTATTTTATCCTCAGTTCACCTTGTGTTAACTGCTCATAGGATGGGATGTTATGGTTCATTCGTATTTTTTCATTAAAGGAAGCTTCCCTGATGGTTAAAAACATAAAATATTTGCACCCATCCTCCTGTTTAGTATCTGGAGAAAAAAACTCCTCTGACAATGGAAGATCACAAAAAGCCCCTCGATCGTTCTCAGTGTCAAGTCCTGAAATGTAGAGGATTTGGGAAATTAAGGATAACATTCACTAATGTGGGGAAAACTCTGGAACTTGATTTTTTGATCAAATTGGAGTTATGGCCCTATTTTCTAAAGGTTTGCCTCACCTCTGAAAACATGAAATGAAGTAGAAGGGAATGCATGAAGATTACATACAGTCTCACAACTTTAGAAAGTAAGGTGGCTCACGGTCTTAGGCCTGATTCTCTAGAAGCAGAATCTAAAACAGGGATTCCAGTGCACGTGGTTTATTGCAGGGTGGGGAGGTGCTCTCAAGAAAGGGGGAATGAGAGAAGCAGGATGGGGCAGGGAAGGAGATGAGCTCAGGTTTAGCCTCAGCCTAATCCCATGGGAAACTCTGGAGTGTGAACTGAACCACAGAGTTTACTCCACCTTGGAAATGGCCTCTTTTACTCATATGTCAGTCAGTCATTGGCTGTCAGCTGTCCCCTGGATGGGGGGAAGGTCATTTAACCTCCAAGGTAAGGTGTCTTCAATTTGGCCCCGGGCAATCTTCTAGAGAAGGGAGCAGCAATGAGCCATTAGTAGCTGACATTCATAGCAGCTGGGAGATGGATGTACCAGCCTAGTGAAGGTTATCTGAGGGGGAATCAATCAACAGCACCCACGCATTCATTATTCTCTAACAGGCAGTATGAGATGTATTTGATGGGGGCTAGGGAAGGCTCCACGGAAAAAGTAACACTCAAAACTGAGCCTTGAAGGATAAATAAAACTTCAATAGGCATAAATCTATTTGGAAAGTTTCTTTCTTGTTCTTTTGGTATTAGATGCCAACACTACAGATATTGCACACAAAATTCTGGTATTTCCAATTTCTCCTGTGGCAGTGGCTAGGTTGCCCTCTTCCATCTTTCTCCTTTCCCATGGAACACAGTTGTAACCAGGAGGTGGCTGCCCGACCACAGGCCACATTCCTCACTCTTCTTGCAGCTGAGTCTGGCTACATGATGAACTCTCACCAGTGGGCAATAAGTGGCAGTGATGAGTGACATTTCCAGGCCAAGGCTATTAGAAGCAAATGTGTCTCTTCCACGTTCTTTGCCATTTCCATCAACTGCCCTATGGAACAGCAGAGCCATAAGGTAGAGGGAGACTAGTTCCCTGTTCCCTGTGTTGAGAAAGACCATCTGCTAATTAGAACATTAGATATAAGCCCTCATACATTCTATCGAATTAAAGCTTCTATTTGTTACAGCAATATCTTAACTAATAGTCCTCATTATTAAGAAATTAACAAAAATTCTTTTGCCAGATGAGGCTAGGAAACGGTCTCTCTTCTTATGCAACAGGTATTTTCGTTTCTAGTAGTGGCTTGGATTTTGCTCAATTTCTTCCGTGTATTTCGTACAGTTTTGCCATGGTCTGGTCACTTCCTTGTAGGTGACCAGGACACATTTTAAGTTGTAGAAAATTTTGTTGCCCTACAGTTGTTCAAAATTTGCACTAAAGAGAGTAAATTTATCAACGGAATGTTAAGGGGGCTTCACTTTCTCTGATATCCTATAAATTCCTGTTGCCAGTGTTGAATTTAGCCAGGCATACATCTATTTGTAAAGCCTTGTAGTTCTTTGTGATATCAAGACAGTGGGTTCTATATTCTGATTCCAAGCTATCTTGAATAAGAAAAGGATATTGGAGGATTGGCAATGGGAGGGAAGGTGTTATCCTCTGGCATTTTGGCAAGAAATGTTACTTCCCATTTGCGGATCTTACTAAAAATGCATGCCCATTTAGAGACATGCCTTAGGTCTATGATACCTCCAGAGAAAGGAGTAGCTCAAGGATTTGACTGTTTACCAATTTCACACTCAATGTTGCACTGACTATGTTGGCACGCAATGAATACTATCATTCAGTCAGACTTGATATAGAGTTTTCAAGTTCCTTTCAAATTAACAGTGATTTCATCACTATTGTCAGAGAAAGGACAACAAGGTTGCCTTCAGACTTGGGTACAAGCTAAGTAAATGACATGCATGAAATTAGAAATAGCTTAGGATGACAAATCTTTTACATTTATAAAGCTTATGAGTCATTAAATGATAATGTCAACATATTCATAAATATTAGTTTTAAATAGTAGACTACACCTGGAACAATGATTATAGGTATTCAGATACATGCTCACTCTAATAAAACAACATTTAATGGAAGTGGCATCTATTTTCCAGGTTTAGCTCAGATAGAAATGGAGTCAGAACATATTATGTAACACATATCATAATCCTTGGAGATATGATTTAATATTTCATATTCAATCTTCACATGAATTTAATATTTCATCCAGAAAGAAACGGGCATGGAGAAAGGAAATAAATCAAAGAAACCAGGCCAATCTATATAGCAGGTATATGAAATATATGAAACCTCAGCCCAATGGGTCTCTAATACCTACATTATTTTAAATATTTCTATTGGATTCAAAAATTTATCAATAAAATAAGTTACTACTACCAAATATGGATTAGGAAAAAAATTCAAAATCTTTTTGTCTTCCAGGTTAGAAATTCTGAGGAAAACTGATTAGAGTGACTTCTTGTGAAGTTCTGAAAAAGAATCCTTTAAGTGGAAGCAGATATTGTATTTTCTCTTTCTCGTGAAGGATGTTTTTATAATGACAATTTGCATTTCATAAGACACTGAGGTTTTGTCACAGTTTAACTTAAACATGATTCACTAAAAACAGGTAACTTCTCCCCTCAGCCTCACCCCTGCTTGTCACATAACTTCCTTCAGACCATGTCTGAAAACATGTTTCCTAACACACAGCTTGTCTTCATAAAAGTCTATCTGGGTAATCCGCAGTATCTGAGAAATGTCCTATGACCGCTTTTTGACCCATTGACACAGCTGTAGGTTTTACCATTTTCCTTACTACAATGCCCTGGATAGCATTTCAAATATCTAGAGTCACAACCTTTATTGTTTGCCAGATGGGCTGTGAAATGTATGCTAATGTTCATAATAGGATTATACAAGGTTGTTTATTGTCTGAAAAATAATATGAGCATTATCCTCTACTTTTTTTTTTACCCCAATGGGTTTTCCCTTTAACAGGTATTAGGAAGTCTAATTTTGATTAAGTAAATATCGGCTTTCAGCTTTACAAATGATGGTTCATTTAGGCACATACTTTAATAGTATTAAGGGTGGAAAACAAGAAGAATTAGCCAGGTAAACTAAAGTACAAAGAACGTATTATAATACAGAACCATGCATGGCAACTTGCAGCACGTACATATTTCATGCTAGAATTGAGTACAGTGATTCAACTTAATTCAAATATGGGACAAAGGACTATATGCATGCTATGAAAGTGACACTTAAAAATACAGAATACAGGGTGTAACTACAGTGCCACTGTCCTTCAAACCTTTTGCTTTTTGCTTTGTATATACTTGTTCAGGTGTGATCCTCTCTCTTTTCTTAGTCTTTTCTTACTCTTTGGTCACCACCAAAAACAGATGCTCAGTTTAGAATTTCAGTTCAAGCAGTTTATTTGGGAGGGGATCACAGGTTGCACAGCTGAAGGAGTGGGGAAGTGAGACGGGTAAGAAAGAATGCCAATAAAGGGTGTGTTATGGAGCAGGACACTGCTGCAGACAACTAAGGCTCAACCCCACTGGGGATCACATGAGAGGCTCTGTGGAACACGCCTCCAACAAGGGGCAAGGTAAGTCAGGTATTTATTCCCCAATAACTTTCCCTCATTGGAAAATGAGGCCTTACTTCAGGGCCTTACCTTCCCTATGTGCAAGCCAAACATATGCAAACTGTCAGAGAGAGCTATCAGGCAGAGAAATGCAGGAAGACATAGGCATGCCCAGCAACTCTTGGCAGTGAACTCCAGTAGAGGTCGAGGGGATGTGGGCAGGGATCCCACAGATTCTGCTACACATGCCATAGCTAACGGGTTCTTGTGAATGTGGCTACATCTTTGCTGTGGTATGCTGGAACCAGGGCTTGGGATGGGAGAGAACCCAGCTTGAATCTCATTCCATCATTCATTTATGGCAAATGGTTTTTGTATGTCTGGAGCTTTGGGCCATATTATTTCAGTCTAACTTCTTGGGGGCTGGAGACCAGACATCCATTTCCTCGTCTATTAAACTGATATAGTATGGCCCAAAGCTCCAGGCATACAAAAATCATTTAATGTAAATCACATCATTAGCATCAACTATCTGGCATATGGCCCAAAGCCACAGATATACAAAGACATTCTTAAAAGGCAGGATATTCCAGGGGCTCAGAGGTTATCTCCCTGGAGCTTGTCAAGGGGCAGTACTGAAGACCTTTGGAATATGCAGGGTTTGCGCAATCCAAACCTGCTGAGTTATCCCTTTTCTGCACAGGATGCCACATCCTCTCTCTGGCTCCATGGCATAATCCTTATTCCAGAGTCCATGAGTGCAGACAGTTCTCCAGATGCCCAGTGGTCTCTGCAAAAACCACTAGACAGATGCTACTGGAGTCATCCTAAGCCCTGTCTCACAAATGACCAGGAGTATCTCAGCCCATAAGCCCCTTATCAAGGCTCAGCACCTCTCACTGGTCCACCCTCCTCCACATCAAAAGCAGCCAGCCTAGGCCCTCCTGAGATATAAAGACTGACAAATCACCCATGGACACACAAATGCTTCTAGGTCTGCTCTGTCCATTAGAGTATCACTAGCCACATGTTGCCATTGCACTCTTGAAATGTCACTAATCTAAACTGAGATGTGCTGTAAGTGGAAAACACATACCAGATTTTGAAGACTCAATACAAAAAAAAAAAAGAATGTAAAATATTAATAATATTTTAAGTGATTACATGTTGAAATATTTTAAACAGATTAATTAAAATATATAATTAAAATTAATTTCACTTGTTTCTTTTCCCTTTTCTTAATGTAGCCATGAGAAAATTTAAAATTACATATAGCTCACATTATTTCTATTGCACAATGCTGTTCTCCATGGAAATATAAAGTGTGGGATATGAGGCTCTAAATACACTCATAACGTCTTTTGATCGCCTCTCTGGATGATGTGACCATGTAGCATGATTGTTTTATAAATATATCATGGAAAATCATAGATGGAAACAAACAGTTTACAGATAATGACTCTCAAAGTTGTCACCACAAAAGAGGAGCAATTTTATAGATTTGAGAATAGCTGACGTGGAATTGTTTAGGCACACATATGAATGAGAATGATTCAAACCTTTGGCCCAACTATTGTACTTTTAATGATTTCACAGTGATTTCCACCCAGTATTTATAAGTAGGTTGTACTTCACGCCTCCCCGCACACATCGTGACTCCTGCTTTTACTATTCTGTAGGCTTGAAGAGCTCTTGAGCATGGAGCCATCACTAGAAAAACACAGTGTCAGCAAGATCCAGCCGTACTTCAGATTTCCATTTCCAAAAAGCTATTTGTGCTCTACGTGGTGCCATCTTCCCCTAGTAACATGAGATTGTTGCCATCCTAGCTGCAGTCATCTGAATCCCACATGACACAGAACTGCTCGCCCGCCCTCAAATATCCAATATACAGCAAGAAGAGTAAGACAGGAATTATAGGTAATATCTCCAATGACCCAGAGATTGAGGGTCTTTGAAAACTGTCTTCAGTGAAAGAAGAAAAAAATTAGAGAACAGAATCTGCCTTATAAAAAATCCGGCAATGATATTGTTCACAATACAGAGTTTTATGAAAGAACCATAATGGTCTTTATTCAAGGATGTTTAATTTCTAAAGTCCCAAACCAACACAGTTATAAGATGGAAGGTCTCCAAGAGCAGAGTCTCACATTATGATGTAACCAGGGCAAATATATGAAAAAGCAAAAGACAGAATGTTTTCCAGAGAAACGTGATCATCACGAGGTTTAGTGATTTTCCTATTAAATTGTATTGGTCCAAGATGAAGCTCTAGAACAGCACTGTCAAATAGAAATATAAGACAAGCCACAAATGTGAAATACATATGGAATTTAAAATTTTCTATTAGCCACATTTTGTTTAAAAAAAGACTACATCAAACTAAAAAGCTTCTGCACAGCAAAGGAAATCATCAACAAAATGAAAAGCCAATCTACCAAATGAGAGAAAATATCTGCAAATGATATATCTGATAAGGGGTTAATATCCAAAATATATAAAGAATTCATACAACTCAATAGCAAAAAAAATCCAATTAAAAAATGGACAGAGGATCTGAATAGACATTTTTCCAAATAAGACATACAGATGGCTAATAGGTACATGAAAAGATGCTCAATATCACTGTGAATCATTAGGGAAACGCAAATCAAAACTACAATGAACTATCACTTCACACCTGTTAGAATGGGCTGTTATCAAAAAGACAAGAAATAACAAGTGTTGGAGAGGATGTGGAGAAAAGGGAACCCTTGTGCGTTATTGATGGGAATGTAAATTGGTGCAGCTAGAATGGAAAATGGCATGGAGGTTCCTCAATAAATTAAAAATAGAACTACCATATGATCCAGCAACTCTACTTTCTGGGTATTTATATAAAAGAAACGAAATCACTATCTTAAAGAGATATCTGCATCCCCATGTTTACTGCAGCATTATTCACAATAGCCAAGACATGGAAATAATCTAAGTGTCCATCGATGGATGAATAAAGAAAATGTGATGTATACACACACACACACACACACACACACACACACACACACACAATGGAATATTATTCAGCCATAAAAAAGAAGGAAATCTTGCCATTTGTGACAAAAGGGATGGACCTTGAGGGCATTATGCTAAGTGAAATAAGTCGGACAAAGACAAATACCATGTCACCTATATGTGGAACCTAAAAAACAAAAAAAACACCAAACTCACAGATACAGAGAATAGACTGGTGGTGCTAGAGGTGGGGGGTGGACGAAATGGGTGAAGGTGGTCAAAAGGTACAAACTTTCAGTTATGAATTGAGTGCTGGGGATGTAATGTACAGCATGGTGATTATAGTTAATAATACTGTATTGTATATTTGAATGTTGCTAAAAGGGTAGATCTTAAAAGTTCTTCTCATTACAAGAAAAAAAAATTTGTACCTACGCATGGTGATGGACGTTAACTAGACTTATTATGGTGATCATTTCACAACATATACAAATATCAAATCATGTACATTTGAAACTAATATAATGTTATATGTCAATTATATCTCAATAAAACAAAAGTAAAAGAGACAGGTAAAACTAATTTTAACTATATATTTAACATGTCCAAAATAAATCATGTAATCAATATAAAATTACTAAATATGAGATATTTTATAGTCCTTTCACATTCTTTGAAACCCAGTGTGTATTTACCTACAGCACATCATAATTCAGACTAGTCACATTTCAAGTGGAGAGTGACTTCCATATTTCATAAAGCATTCTAGACGTCATAGAGGGACTTCCATATTGCATAGAGCTGGAAAAAATGCATCTAGTCAGTAGGTCTGCCAAGGGCTTCCTATCTGTGCATATTTTATTAAATACTGTTAAGTTTTTAGTGGAACACAGACTTAGAAAAACTCTAGTTATCCTATTTGGTCCATCATTCTCTTTCCCTTAACTGTGTTTGCTCAGCATTTTATCAAATTCTTTCACATACAACTACTTGAATATACAGCATCTTATTAACTATTTTAATGATAGATTATTATCCCCACATTAAACATTAGGAAATAGGTTCAGAGAAATTTAGCAACCTGCTCAGGGTCTCCGAGCTAGGAACAGGCGTAAGGGTCAAAACCTCAGTATGTTTCTCAGCTGAGCTTTCCTGTGCATCACTCCAAATACAACAGGGGTAAAAAGAGTAATGGCTTATCGCCAAGGGGAACCGTGAGACCTAAAGTGACTCAGAGAGGCCTCGGAATAAAGGGGCAGAGCTATAAGCCTTTCAGAGCTCTCTCTTCCAAAGGGAAAAGAATGAAAGCCCTTGGAAAGATTTGCAATTCCATCTGGGCCTTAGATTTTATGATAAGATCTAAGGCCACCACCTTAACTAGTGAAGAATGAAACTATTATTTACAAGTCATTTGCAAGCACATTTCAATTCATGAAGTCACATTTCATGTTAATTCCTGAGAACTTCAACCAAGTCTCCAGTCATTTTGGGGAACTGCAGTGTTGGAACCCAGAACATCTCCTGAATCAGCCTAGTGTTTCCAGATATTTCAGGCCATCGACTCCACGGAATTTTTTTCACCCTTCACCAACCTGGAGTTCTGAGGCAAACTACTGAGGAAAGTAACTTGGTCACATGCTTTGACCCCTGAAAAGTAGGAGCAATTGGTTGACTTCTTTGTAAACCTAGAGATAACTAAATCCTTCACTAATTTACAACATGGCCTATTGGTTTTAGTCACTCCTGGGCCCACTTTGCTCCCTTCAGTTTTTTAATCAATTTCCCCTAATACTAGCACTTTAGATATTTATTGGTATATTATTTGAGTGCAACTCAGCAATTATCAAAAGTTCCACTGAGTAAAAATGATATTTAAAAAGGGCAGACTAATGAACACAGTAAGTACCGGGTCCTTCACATCAGCGGTTCTCAACCTTGACTTCACGTTGGAATCACCCAGGGAGCTTTACAAAATGCCTAGTCTCCCTGCAGAGATCCTGATTCAATTGGTCCAGGATGTGGTATGGCATCAGGAATTTTAAAGCTCCCTCAATGATTCTAATGTACAGCCAGGGTTGAGAATCACTGCTCTATATTCTCTAAACACTATCCCTTAGTTATGTTAGTAAGTGTAAACTTAAGCAAAGTAAATGGACCATATTTCCTAAGATTCACATAAAATGCCTTTAGACAATAAATACGCAATGTTATGCCCTTGGTTTTAATGGAGGGTAAATACAAACATCCAGTCAAACAATATTCTGCTGTGGGTATTTTGTAACAAATTGAAGATATGAAATAACACATGGCATAAATTCTTCCTTAGATTAAATCCCAGGAAAAACAAGTTTACTTTTTCCACAAATTGATATACTTTGTTAATCAGATGATATAATGAACTTTTCATTTCAGGTACCTGAATATCTATGCTTTTGCTACTTGAAATCTTTTCTTTCAGGAAAAATTATCTTTGCCATGTGTTGTGCTCAAATTCATAAACCACATCCACTTATTTTTGGAAGTGGATGGAGTATAATAAAGAATAATGCATGTTTTTCTCCATTGAATAGAATCCTTAGCTTTCCCCATCCATTTTTTTCCCTGACCTTTCCTGTGACCATATCTTTGTTACATTTTCTCCATTGTGCTTTGAAGGTCACAAGGCTCAGTCCTTCTTAGTCAGCACGCCATGCTCTGGATCTTTTTCTCTTTATCTCTCCCACCACCCATTAGATTTTAACTGTCCTGGATATCAATTTCCTCCCTAATAACATCCTACACACTAAACTTCATGTCAGTTTGCTTCTTCTGGAATCCCATCTGGGGCACACCCATGAGATTGGTACAAATACTATACCCACTTTACAGATGAGTAAACAGACACCTAGTGAGATTAAGTTACCTGTCCAAGGTCCTATAGTGAATAGATGAGAAACCAGGATTTGAACTTGGAAAGTTTGATTTCAGAGCCTACAGCCACAAGAGCAAACCAAGGCTACCAGATGGGGTGTTTTTCAATACTTTAAAATAAGCATAGGTGTTTTGTTTCCACCTCTAGGAAATCTTTGGATAGCTCTTGGGATCCACAACTGTAGAAGGGAGGGGAAGGAAGAAGGATTAGAAAGAAGGAGAAATTGAGCTGCAATGAAGCTCTAACAGAGGTCTCAGTCCTTGGGGATCTCAGGACCTGAGGTTGCCCTTTAGTTGGAGTGAGGGGTCTGGGCCCTTATAACTCCCATAGTGATCAGTCATTGGATGCAGGCTGCCTATGGAAGGGGATTTGACCTTGGGAGAGATACCTAAAGGCCCTTTCCTGCAACATCCTGGCAGCTGGGGAAAAAGTTCTCCATTCTTGAAGGCGGATCTTAGGGGAGCATCACAGCAGTCACTCCAGGGTTGTTCTAAGGTGATCACCTGCCAGTGGTTAACCTAGGGAAACTTGCCCCCAAAGACCACTGACCAGGCTCAACATGATCAAGCCAAGTAAACAGAACTTACAACAAAATAGAGCAATCCTTTTTTAGTAGTGAGCTTGGCAGCAGTGATTAGGAGTGCCTGGGCACGCTGAAGAGATCCCAGAGAAAAATGTACTACCCTGTAACCTGACTATTCCCACCGGCTGCAGGGCCCTTGTGAAACATCTGCTACAAAAGCACAGTCTAACTATTCACGATTTAGCCTCTCCCTAAATAATGCCCGACTATTCAAATAAGCAAAATAGTCAAATGAACAGTAAAATTAAAAATATATACATCCTGGGTCCAGCCCGGTGGCATAGTGGTTAAGTTCGCGCACCTCACTTTGGCGGCCCCGGGTTCACAGGTTCGGATCCCAGGCACAGACCTATGCACTGCTTATCAAGCCATGCTGTGGCAGGCATCCTACATATAAAGTGGAGGAAGATTGGGCCTGGGATGTTAGCCCAGGCCCAATCTTCCTCAGCAAAAAGAGAAGGATTGGCAGCAGATGTTAGATCAGGGCTAATCTTCCTTACATGCACACACACAAAAATATATATATTTGTATACATACATCCTATTTTTTTTTCCCCACCAGCTCTCAATCAGTCTTACCAATGAGCTAGAAATTGATCCAGTGTGTGCTTTGGAGGTTCAGCCTCAGGATACATGTCCCAGGCTCCCCTACCCCATTTTATAAATAAGGAAGTAGTTACATCCAAGCAAATTCTCCTGGTATTTGAAATAGCAGTTTAAATATAAAACAAAATTTTACTTAAATATTTATTTTCTTTACTTCCCAGTAATATTTTCAAGACCTGGCTCCTGTTGCTACTGGAAACAAGAGTTTCAGATAACAGGGCAGAATTTTGTGAACATACATTTCATTTTTGGTGAAAGTAGCCTTGGAGTCCTGGAGGACGATATCCCAGTGGACATGAAACTTATTTATTAAACGGAATTAGATTATAGGCTTCACATTGCTTCTGGACACACAAGCACATAGAGGCCCCATTCCTTACACATGAGCCCCAGCACAGCTGGGCTTCTGCAGTGGTGAGGAATGGCCAGGACTTTTAGGGTAGGGGGATGTGTATGGTTGTGGGGCAGCAGAACAGTCCACTGACAGAAGAGTGTCTGACCACAGGGAGAGGTACTAGATGGGGGTGGCCTCTGGAGTCATTGCTACTATTCTTGGAATTATGGTCAGGTTGATATTTTGGGAGGATAGGTTAAGCCAAATACATATGATAAAGCAAATGAAGATTATAAATAAAGAGATTTATTAAAAAGAAAATTTATAAAAAAATTTACAACCTGCTGCAGTATACACCACGATCCCCCTTTAAGGAAGAATTTGTTGTCCAGCTTCTGGGAGTGTGCTCAGCAGATGGTCTTCAGCTCTCAGAACCTTCACAGATTGTCTCAGTCACAGAGAACTGCCCTGTCCAAGGTCACAGTCCTTCCGGGACAGCCCACATCCAATGAATGACCAATGTGGGGGAAGAAAGACTTGGCCAACTTGGCCCAATTTGGTACAACTCTGAAGGGCCACTCTAGCTCCAGAGTTCCCTGCAGGGCTGGCCAAAGCTGTCATTGGGTCTGTATTACTCTTAACTTCTCCTTTTGCACACTTTTGCTTTCCTCCCCCCTCAATCACACCGTCTGCTTTCTGGGAAACCCAACCTGTGACAGGAGCTAAGATGATAAGCACTCAGGAAAGAATACCTTCCTTTAGGTCATTTTCAAAGCAATGTCAGAATGCCTTTTAAACACTACTCTTAGGTGGAACCATCTCCATTTACCATTCCATTTTTGGACCACTGTGACAGAGACTGACGTTTCCCTGACAAGTTTAAACTGATATCCCTGACACTTTCAGCCTTTATGACCTGTTCTTCCTCTTGCAGTGATAAAGAACAAGTTGAATTTTGCTTTCAAAGCAATACTTCCTCACATCTGTTGTATAGGGTTTTCAATCTGAACATCTCCATATCTTTTAACTCTTCCCCAGAGGTCAGGCTTTGGAAACCTTTCAACATTCTGGATGCTCTTTCCTGAACACATACTAGTTGTTCCAAACCTTTCATATGATGTGCTGCTCAAAAAGAAGTGAATTTCTCTTTGTAAGGTATGAACATCATAGAGACGAGTGGGACTGTCACTCGCTTTGTAATAATACTTTTAGTAAGGATGCCTGGAATAGCATTAGCTATTTTAGCAACCACACCAAAATATTTACTTATATTGAGCTCATGAAACTATAAGAGTATAGAAAAAAATTAATAAATGGGACTGCATTAAAATTTAACACTTCTGTTTGTCAAAAGACGCTATTAAGAAAATGAAAAAGCAAGCAACACAATGGGACAAGATAGAGGCAAAACATAAATCTGTATCCACTATATATATATATTACTCCTACCAATCGTTAAGGAAAAGACAAATTTCCCAAAATAAATATGGGCAAAGGACTGGAGCAGACATTTCACAAAAGATTATATCAAAACGGTCAATAAACATATGAAAAGTAGCTCAACTTTATTAGTCATCAGGGAAATGAAAATTAAAACTCCACAATGAAATGGTACTACTGTCCACTAGAATAGCTAAAATGAAAAAGACAGGAGATATCACATGTCACTGAGCAACTAGAATGCTCATGTACTGCTGGTATGGTACATGATACAATCATTTGGGAAAGCTGAACATATATATGTCCTATTATCTAGCAACAACACTGCAAGGTATATATTCAATAGAAATGCATACATATATTCATCAAAAGACATTTAGAAGGCTGTCTACAGAAGCACCATTCATGATAGATAAAACATGAAAATAACACAATACCCATCAATAGTAGAACAGATAAACTGTATAATCATACAGCGGAACACAGCAATGAAAAAGAACAAGCAATTGCCACACGGGACAGCAGGGATGAATCTTACGAGACTGAATGAGAAAAGCCAGATTTTTAAAAAATAACATACTGTATGATTCCAGTTATATAAAATTCAAAAATAGGCAAAACTGGGGCCGGCCCCGTGGCTTAGCGGTTAAGTGCGCGCGCTCCGCTACTGGCGGCCCAGGTTCAGATCCAGGGCGCACCCTGACGTGCCGCTTCTCCAGCCATGCTGAGGCCACGCCCCACATGCAGCAACTGGAAGGATGTGCAACTATAGCTTGCAACCATCTACTGGGGCTTTGGGGGGAAGAAAAAAAAAAAGGAAGAGGATTGGCAATGGATGTTAGCTCAGAGCCGGTCTTCCTCAGCAAAAAGAGGAGGATTAGCACGGATGTTAGCTCAGGGCTGATTTTCCTCACAAAAAACAAAACAAAACAAAAACAAAAACAGGCAAAACTAATTTATAGTATTAGAAGTCAGGGTGCCCCTTGGTGGGGGGTAATTCCTGGAAGGAAGTACAAAAGGAGTTTCTGGAGTATTAATGATATTCTGGAGTGTTTCTTGAGCTGGGTGCTAGTAACACAGGTGTGCTCACTTAGTGAAAATTCAGTGAGCTGTATTTTTTTTTATTATTTGCGCACTTTTCTGTAATACTTCAATAGAAAGGAATACTTTAAAATGAAATTGTAAGGTAAATATTTCATATTTAATTGCAGTGAATCTAGGTTTATTTTAGAAAGCAACTGCTATTTCATAGCAATGGCTGTACCACATTGTTCCTCATTTGTGTTTCTTGCACATAAATACTGATTTTATGAACAGTCAAGTGTTATGGTAACAAGAGTAAAGCATATAGAGAGCTCCTAATAATAAGAAAAAGTCTTATCTATTTACCTTGCAGTCACCATTTCTGGTGCTCTTCGTTCCTTTGTGTAGATTCAGATTTCCACCTGGTATCACTTTCCTTCTCATTGAAGGACTTTATTTACCATTTTTTGTAGTGATGGGTCTGCTGTGATAAATTATTTCAGCTTCCACCTGTCTGAAAAAGTCTATTTCACCTTCATTCTTAGAAGGTGATTTTCACTGGGTTGACTAGTCTACGTTAACAGTTGTTTTTTTCTTTAAAAACACTGTCTTGTTGCTTATATTGCTTCCGATGAGAATCAAATGTCATCTTTATCTTGGTTCCTCTTTACATAATGTGAGCTTTTACTCAGGTTGTTTTTAAGATTTCTCATATCACTAGATTTGAGCAATTTGATTACGACATGCTTTGGTGTAGTTTTCTTCATACTGTTTGTGCTTGGAGTTTGTTAACCTTCTTGGGTCTGTGGATTTATGTTTTCATAAAATTTAGGCTATTACTTATTCAAAAATTTTTTTTACCCCTTTCCTCTCTACTTTCCTTTGCAGACTCCAATTATACATATATTAGACCATTTGAGGTTCTCCTACAGTTCCTTGATGCTTTTTTCCTCTTTTTAAAAAAATTAATTTTCTCTATTTCCTTTCAGATAGTATCTATTGCTACATCTTCAAGTTTACTACTCTTTTCTTATTAGATGGCTAATCCGTAATTAACTAAATCCTGTGTATTTTTCACCTCACATATTGTAGTTTCATCTCTAGTAGTTTGATTTGGGCCTTTTTTATGTCTTTCATGTCTCTACTTAACTTTTTCTACTTATATATTTACAGTTACAGTAACACTTTCAATGTCTTTGTCTGCTAATTCTAACGTCTGTATCAGTTCTGGGTCAGCTTCCACTGACTGATTCTTCTCCTCGTCAGGGTCATCTTTTCCTGCTTCCTGCATGCCTGTGATCACTAACATGGAGCCCACACATTGTGAATGCTACTTTGTTGGATGCTGGATATTGTTGTGTCTCTATAAATATGTTTTAACTTTGTTCTGGAATGCAGTTAAATTTCTCGGAAACAGTTTAATCTTGTCAGGTCTTGTTTAAGAGTCATTAGCTGGGACCAGAGCCATATTTAGTCTATTGCTAACTATTGTCCCACTATTGAGACAAGATCTTTCTGAATCATTTACCCCAGTACCCTGTGTGGCTGGTGGGAACAGGTGCTATTTCTTGTCCTATATGAGTGCCAGGCACTATTCCCTCTAATCCTTTCAGGTAGGTAGTTTCCTCATGTACATGCATTGATCAGCGCTGAGTTGAGCAATACTGATGAGAAATGCTGCATACACAAGGTAGACCCTATGCACATCTCTGGTTCCTCTTTCATGCAGCTCTCCCCTCTCTGGTGCTCTGTCCTGTGCACTCTACCTGCTTTTGGTCTCCCTGGTCTCTCAGCTCTGTTTCCTTACCTCAGAGAATCTGCCAGCTTTGCCTGGGTTCCTCCTACTGTGCTATGTACAGCCTGGAAACTCTCTCAAGCTAGTTAGCCGTGTCAGTAGCAGGGTTTACCTCATTTGTTTCTCACTTCTCAAAGATCACAGTCCTTTGATGCCTGACTCCCAGTGTCTTTGAAAAGTGTTGTTTCAAATATTTAATTTGGGGTAGGGAGTGGGGCAGAGAAAAAGGAGGGTTGCTTCAGTTGCTAAGATAAATGCAGTTCCTGTTACTCCATCTTGGCCAAAAGCAAATCCACTATTTTGTGCGAATGGTCTCTCTGAAAAACAACTCCAGAGAATATATAAAACACAGTTTGTTTTAATAAGAAAAAACTCAACAAAAGGATAAACCTTGGCTAAGAACTTGGGGGGCAAGAGCTAGCCTATTTTCATCTACTAAAATCTATGCTGAATACACAAGTGAGTTTTTGAGGAGAATTTCATTTATTTGACCTGACAGATTACATGTGAAGCTCACACAGGTCAATGTTCAAATTGGTAACAGTGGTTGCCCCTGGTTATGGGAACTGAAGGACTAGGATCAGGGGTGAGAGCAAAACTTGTATTTCACGGTATAACCTTTGTTTTGTTGAAATTATTTTTACCATGTACTTGTAATATCTCTTCCAAAGCAAAATCAAAATTTAAGAGGAATAACTATACATATGATATGCAATAATCTCCAAGATACTTTATTAAATGAAAAAAGCAAGGATCAGAACAATATGTATTATACGTAACCACTTATGTGAAATAATAAATGAATGAATAAATAAATACTTTAAAAAAGAGTATCTATACACAATGATACACGTATTAGCAGGCAAAATTTAAAAAGGATATGCAAAAATGTATAGAGAGGGGCTTTCCTTGGGATTGGGGATGGTAGGAGACTCACTTTTGATAATACTTTAAACTGTTTGAATTCTTGGCCCTGTGCTTATTTTTTAATAATAAAAAAATTACCAGGAAAAACTAGTGTTTTTCCATTGCCTCATAACAACAGGACATGTAATATATATTTTGCTATAAGTACAGCACATGCTAATTTATTAAGTTATATGTAGAAGTCACCATCTCAACTGGCATTAGCTGCTTAATTCCATTCTTTTTTTTTTTTTTTTGTGACGGAGGTCAGCCCTGAGCTAACATCCATGCCAATCCTCCTCTTTTTGCTGAGGAAGACAGACCCTGAGCTAACATCTATTGCTAATCCTCCTCCTTTTTTTCCCTTTTTCTCCCCAAAGCCCCAGTAGATAGTTGTATGTCATAGTTGCACATCCTTCTAGTTGCTATATGCGGGACGCCACCTCAGCATGGCCCAACAAGAGGCACGTCGGTGCGCGCCCGGGATCCGAACCCGGGCCGCTAGTGGTGGAGCACGTGCACTTCACCGCTAAGCCATGGGGCCAGCCCCCTTAATTCCCTTCTTATTATGTTTGTTTCTCAGTTGCCCAGACATACATTAAAGAACCTCTCTTAGAGGACAAAGCCCCAAGTCTATCAGCAAGAATACATATACTTCCTAAATCATTATTAGTGCTAACCTATGGTCCCGTTTCTGTTTTGGGTAGATGCGGAAAAAGTCAATTTAAGTGAAGCAACTACGAATTTCTTCAGTATCCGTTTGTATGTCATCTTCCTTTTGGATTAGTATCCTAGCACTGTGATTGGCTATCCACAGAACATACATCCTTTGAGTTTAAAAACTCTTAGGTGAAAATAAAGGTCTCTAAGTCCCTTAGCTCAGATATCTGGTGCCTGTTTGATTCTCGTAAATATTTAGGCCTGACAGGCCTGCGCTGAAATATACAGAATTAAGACAGCACTTGTGGTCAAACAGTAGCCCCAAGGATCAGGTCAAAATAAATTTTTCACATATGCTGAACCACAGCTCTTAGTAATCTTTATCACACAATCTGGCACTGAATTCTCTCTCCCTTCTATTGCTCTCTAGCTGTTTCACGAATGTGTGCCTCATCTTCACCTGGAGCAGAGAAATCTTATTTCATATTTCTCTAGTGTCTCTCCTTACAACTCTGTGCCAAATAGTAGACACTGAATGCACGCTACAGATCTTGACTTTGTGATGAAAATACAGAAGTGTCATTGGCTACTTTTACCCAAAAAATGTCCCCTGAGAGGCAAAAGCTATTAACATCTCTAGGTCTGACTGACTGGGTCTGCTGGAAAAAACTGAAAGAGAAGACATAAATCAATCAATCAGAATGGAAAGAAGAAAAAGGTGAAAAGGGGAAAAAAAGAGAAAAATAATGCCTTTTGTGGGGAGGGGTAGTATGTTACTAGCAATTGCCTCAGTGCCTAAGACCAAGAGTCCAGCCTAGCTGGGACCTCAACAGCACAGGCATCCTCCACCAGCATGGAGACCTTCCATGATGTTCAATTATACGCAGAATTTCTTGGAGGCAAAAAATTACTAGAAAAGTGCTGGTGACTATGAAAGCTATCAGGGACCCTCTCATTGTCATTTACTTTTTTCAATCCTATATATTAAAAAATTTTAGCCTGAAGAAAGTAAAATGTAAGAAATCAGTGCCCAGATGTGAAAAGTCAACAAGGGGTTGGGAAAAAAATCCTTTTATGACAACCACCACCACAAAAAACCATCCAAATTAAGAGGATAAAATTTACATCTTTATCTTTGGAATAACTGGCCCTTTCCACTTTGCTTTCTGAGAGGGCATTCTTCTGCCCTGTGATTATCTGATTAGCTTTCTTGGGAGAAAGTATCAAATAATGCATATTTTCTACTGATTAACTACTTGGTAGTAAATATGTTTTCCTGCATAAAACTGGGGATGTCTCCTTTATAGTGAAGTATAAATGCAGAGGCAACTGTGGGTTGAAAGTGTTTAACACTGATTCTGCCTGTTTGTAGGTTCCATATTCCCCAGAAGAGTAAATGGTCCATTCCCTCCTCTCATTAATTTTTATTTAAATTTTATTAAAAATAATCTCCTTTCTCTTCTATAGCACTTTACCCCAAATTTCTGAATAAAACAGAAAGTAGGTATTGACCAAAAAAGACTGGGTAATACTTGAAATGCCTTCGTTAAATAAGCAAGGATTATGCAGTGAGTGACCTAGCATTTCCCCAGGTTTTCACACTTGCTTACTGACTAGAAAGTAATTGTACAACAGGTTCATAACTCAGGAAGATGTAGTGGCTGTGCCTCTAGACCCAGGTCTAGCTCATCTTAACCTCCAGCTGCTGGATGATGGGAAGAGCATGTGTGCAGCTTCAAGAAAAAGAGACAGCTCCATCTAGAAGTCCACACAGCTGGATACCCTAGTCTGTGGGCAAGAATGACTCAAGATCATTTCAGGCAGGAAGGGAGGATGGAAAAGATAATGAAGTGGACACTAGGATCTCTCTGGAGACCGGGAAAGACTGTGGTCATCTAGGAGATTGGGTCTAGAACTTCACATGCAAAATGCTGATGACCACCAGCAGAAGTTATCATGCAGGGGAATACAGCAAAAGGGCAAATTACATAGTGTGGGATTCACAGGACATTTTTATACATATGAAATCCAGTTAAAATCAACAGCAACAATGGTCTTCACAGGCAAAAGGGGTAATGCAAAATTAACCTGAAAGATGTCTTTTATCTGATTACAGTGAAAGAAATGTGTCTGCTCCTAACCAAGAATAAATCCTCTGTCTGTCCTCTGGATCTCATCTCATCCCTCTACAGTCTATATTTTCCCTTTCAACGGCTTGAGCTATAATTCACATACCATAAAAATCTCCATTTAAAGTATACAATTAAATGTTTTAATATATTCAAAAAGTTCTGCAAATATCAATACAATCTAATTTTAGAACACTTCATCACTCCAAAAAAGAAACCCCATACCCTTGGCTATCACTCCCCATCTCCCTCTTCCCCAGCCTCTGGCAACAACTAATCTTTCTGTCTCTATGGATTTGTCTATTCTGGACTTTGATATAAATGGAATCATACAATATGTGGTGTTCTGTGACTGGCTTCTTTCATTTAACATGATGTTTTCAAGATTCATCCATGTTGTTAATGTGAATACATATATCTCACTCTTTGCTGATATATGCATACTTTATGATGAGGCATATATGATGTATATATGTACATCAAATACATTTTACACATATATGATACACATGACGACTTTATATATATATAACACCATATGTATACATCATGGGTGTATATGCATAATACAGATACAGATTTATATGTTCATATCTCACTCTTAGCTGATAGAATGTATTCTATATGTATATATGTAAATACATATATTTACCCTGCCATACTGTATCCTGATAGGATGACAGGCTGAGTATACATATTCATCTCCCATAATTCCCACTCTCCAGGGAAATAACAATGTAGACATGTAATGCAGAACAAATCTAAAACAGTAAGGAGAAATGAAGAGAATGTGAGTGGAGCAGTCATTGAAAGACAAGAGATTTCAGCAAATTTCTGGAAGGAGAGCAGATGAAAACAAGTTTAAGACAAATAAGAAAGAGAGCAACTTAACCAAGGTAACAAACGACTTGTAGACTGAAAACTACAAAATATTGCTGAAAGAGATTAAACAAGACACAAATAAATGGAAAGCCATTCTGTGCTCATGGATTAGAAGGCTTAATATTGTTAAGATGTCAATACTATCCAAAGTGAACTACAGATTTAACGCAATACCTATGAAAATCCTTATGGCGTTTTTGCAGAAATAGAAAAATCTATCCTAAAATTCACATGGAATCTCAAGAGATCCCAAATAGCCAAAATAGTCTTGAAAAAAAAGAACAAAATAGAAGTCTTATACTTCCTGATTTCAAAACTTATTACAAAGCTACAGTAATCAAAACAGTGTGGTTCCGGCACAAAGACAGACATCCAGACCAACAGAATAGAGAGCTCAGAAATAAACCCTCATATATAGGGTAGAAGGCAGCAGGAAAGTAGAAGGCAGCAGGAAAAGCGGAAGACCAAATACGAGATGGATTGACTCCATAAAGGAAGCCATAGGCATGAATCTACAGAAGCTGAGTAGAGCTGTTGAGGACAGGACATTGTGGACATCATTCATTCACAAGATCACCAGGAGCGTAGCTGATGTGATGGAATGTAACAACAACATACATGGTCAAATTATTTTCAACAAGGGTTCCAAGATCACTCAATGGAGCAAGGACAGTCTCTTTAACAAATGGTGCTGGGAAAACTGGATATATGCAAGCAAAAGAATGAAGTTGAACCCTTACCTTATACCATATACAAAAATTAACTCAAATTAGATTAAGGACCTAAATGTAAGACCTAAAACTATCAAAGTCTCAGAAGAAAACAAAGTAAAAGTTTCATGACATTGGATTTGGCAATGATTTCCTGGATATGACACCAAAAGCACAGGCAACAAAAGTAAAAATAGAGAAACTAGACTACATCAAAATTTTAAACTTCTGTGCAACACAGGACATGACCAACAGAGTGAAAAAGCAGCCTATAGAATAGGAGAAAAATCTTCAAATAATATATCTGATAAGGAGTTAATATCTAGAACGTATAAAGAACTCTACCACTGAACAACAAAAAAATCAAATAACTATTAAAAAAGGGGCAAAGGACTTGAATAGATATTTCTTCAAAGATGACATACAAATGGCCAACGAGCATATAAAAAGCTGCTCAACTTCACTAATCATCAGAGAAATGCAACTCAAAACCACAATGAGATGTCACTTCACACCCATTAAGATAACTACAATAAGAAAGAAAGAGAAAGAAATAAAGAGAGAGAGAGAGAGGATGGGAGAGAGAGAGGGAGAGAGAGGAAGAGAAAAAGTGTTGAGAAGATGTGCACAAATTAAAAGTCTTGTGCACTGTTGGTGGGAATATAAAATGGTACAACAGCTATAGAAAACAGTACGATAGTTTCTCAAAAAAATAAAAATGGAATTATACATGATCCAGCAATTCCACTTCTTGGTATATATTCAAAAGAAATGAAAGCAGGGTCTCAAAGAGATATCTGCACACCCATGTTTATAGCAGCATTATTCACAATAGCCAAAAGGTGGAAGCAACCCAAGTCTCCATCAACAGATGAATGAATATACAAAAGGTGCTATATACATACAATGGAATATTATTCAGCCTTAAAAAGAAGGGAATTCTGAACCTTGAGGACATTATGATAAGTGAAATAAACCAGTCACAAAAAGACAAATACTGTATGATTCCATATATATGAGGTATCTAGAGTAATCAAATTCAAAGGAATAGAAAGTAGAATGGTGGTTTCCAGGGGCTGGGGGGAAGGAGAAATGGGGAGCTGTTTAACAGGTAGGGAGTTTTAGTTTTGCAAGATGAAGAAGTTCTGGAAATTGGTCGCACAACAACGTGAATGTACTTGACACTACTGAGCTGTATACTTTAAAATGGTTAAGATGGAAATTTTATGTCATGTGTATTTTACCATAATTAAACATTTTTTAAAAATTATAACGGGAACAAGTGGTACAGAACAGACTATGGGGGTGCTGCATGAAAGTGGAAGCCAATCCATCAAGGAAACCCAGAGAAATTCCAAATGCAGAATCAGTATAGGGGTCAAGAAGTGAGGCCGAAAATAAGGGAATTAACATGATGAATATGATTCTATATGCATAAAGCTGCACACATTGTCAGCCTATCACAGGCAGAAGATCCAGTATTTAGCCCTATGCAAATAAAGGGGAAAGGTTCTCTGCAGAGACTGAATGGATCACCTGGGAAGAAACTGGCCTTCTCTAGTGGATGTTGTTGCCCAAGAGGAAAGAATCTCCCACACACTTATTCTGGCATTTGGGCTATTGGGAGCTTGAGAACTGGCTGCACCCCTCACACCAAGATAGAACCATGTAGTTAACACACCCTATAGATGTATAACGCTCCTATTCAGTCTCACCAATCAAGGAAGAGGCCTACTGGAAAGATATCTACCTATATGACAGTAAAGGAAACTTACAACTACAGCCTAGAATCACAAACCACAACTTGCACGTTTCAAAGTGAAAACCAACAGTATGAATAACAAAGACCAAGACAAAAAAGAATATCTATCCCTGGAGGATCAAATGTTACTCTAAGAAGAAAAGTGAATTTATCGACTACATTTGAATTGATATTGATAGATAGATAAATATTTCATCTATAAGATAAGAACAAAGGGCCGGCCCCATGGCTTAGCAGTTAGGTGCGCGTGCTCTGCTACTGGCGGCCCAGGTTCGGATCCTGGGCGCGCACCGACGTACCGCTTCTCCAGCCATGCTGAGGCTGCGTTCCACATACAGCAACTAGAAGGATGTGCAACTGTGACGTACAACTATCTACTGGGGCTTCGGAGGGGGAAAAAAAAAACGAGGATTGGCAATGGATGTTGGCTCAGGGCCGGTCTTCCTCAGCAAAAAGAGGAGGATTAGCATGGATGTTAGCTCAGGGCTGATCTTCCTCACAAAAAAAAAAAAAAAATGAACAAAATGCTATGAAGAAGAAACAATCAACGAACAAGAAAAAAATGCTTAAGAATAAAATTGTGATTTTAAAAAACAGAAACAACAGAATAACTTGAAGATAAGTTTGAGGAAAATTCAAAGAACGTATAGCAAAATAAAAGTGGAAATTATGAGTGAAAAGAAATGAGATACAGGGGGTCCAATGGCCAAGAAACGTGTTCCATAGAGATAGGACAGAGAAAATGGTAAAAGGAAATTTTCAAATAAACAATGGGAAATTCCTCTGGGTTCAAGAAAAATTGAAGATTGAGTGATCCCGATGAGCCCCCAGGAAAATAAATGAGCAAAAATCCACACAAAAAGCCCTCACTTGGATATATCTTCAAGAAATTTCAGCACATCAATGAAAAAAAGAAGATCCTAAAAGCTTCCAAGTCGGAAAAAAACACCCAGATCACTCATAATGGAAATAAACATCCTGAGTAATAAGAAACCCTGGGGCAATGCCTTCGAGCCCCAAGGTAAAACGACTTTTGATCTGGAATACTACAGCCAATCTTATCAATTGAGTGTGAGAGCAGAACAAAGACATTTTAAAGCATGCAAAGACTCAGAAGGCAAATAGCTTCCATGCTCCCTTCTTAGGAAGTTACTTAAGGGCCAGAAAACCCCCATACAGAGAAGATGGGATCCAAAAAACCATGGGATAATCCTGGAGAGCACAGAAAAGAGGTAACATTGAAATCCCTGAGCAGACCTAGAAAGAAATTTTCAAAAAAAGAAGAAAGGAGGAGGGGAAAAAAAGGTGAGATGGGAGGGAAAAGAGAAGGACAAAAAGATGGAGAGAGAGAGAGACAGACAGAGAGAGACAAACCCTGTAACAGCCAGATATCCTGTATGAGTAAAAGCTTGCATTGACTTGGAGATATTATAAAGAAGTGTTCTTGATAAATAATGAAGGAATTTATAAAATATAAGTAAAACAAAACACAGAACAGTAAAATAGCACATTAAAAAAAAACTTTAAATGAGTCACTTTAATTAATTAAAGGAAAGAAAATACATTTGATCTTGATGTTAAGAATATTCCCCTTAAAGTAATGCAAGTAAAGCAAGTTTTGAGATCTTGAATACATGGAAATATATTTGCTGTCACACCTGAATTACAGTTAAGTTACCACAGTCTACATCAAAAAGGCTAGTTTTTCTTAGATCTTTGAGGATATTTTTCTATTTTCTCTTCAAGTTCTCATCTATTTCATGTATTACTTCTGTTTCAACCAGAGTCAGTTGTCTCATTCAACTATTTTTCAGAAGCCCCACCACCAGCAACGATTTTATATTTTATTTGTCACCTTTATCTGCAAGTGAGGCTGTAAAACACAGGATTTTAGCAGGAGACATTGCTACCCTCAATAATACAAGGATTCTATTAGCAAAAAGGAAAGAGAAAATGCATATTGTTTAGGCAGCTAACAGTCCATCCATCCATACACCACAAAATTAACTATAGATGTAGAAATAAATCTTACTGTGTTACATTATAGTTTTTGAAAATTATATATGGCAATATACATGCCTAGACCTTTTCTAATAGGTTTAGGATCAATTACCATTCATTCACTAGTCTCTAGCTCAGTGGCTTTCACATACGTTATCTCTCACATAATCCTTAAAATAATTCTGTGAACTGTATATTATTATCATCAATTTACATATTAAAACAGAGTTTTAACATGATAAAAGAACTTGTCAAAGTCTATAAGGCTAGGAACTAACAAAATTAGGACCCAAATGCAAGTCATCTGATTCTGATTTCAGGGCTATTTCCATGGTATCACCTCCTCCAGTAACCCTTCCTGCTACAAGTTAAATTTCCTCCTCAGGGTTAGTCGTGCAATGTGGAATTATACACATTTATATCCAACTGCCATCTCATTCACCTGCCTTAGTTAGCTTAAACCCATTGGCTAAAAAATAAAGTGTTCACCGATTTTATCGGATATTAAGAAAGGTCCACTATCAAAATGGAGAATAATCATAAGTAGAACCTAAAGCTATGTCCTATGGCATAGAAAAATGTAGAAAGTGAGCACTTAATTTTCACTGATTTAAATGTCCTGTGCAATTCACTCATCAGTTTTTATTCATTTATTCAATACATACTGCCAATAAGGTGAATCTTTGTGAAGCAGCCAGATATAATGCAGCACATCTCAAAAGTTTATATAGATTTATCCTGAATGAAAAGAGATTGAACTCCTTGTTCTTTAGTACCCAGAAGCATTTGAGGACTCAAATTTCATGAACACAATTTTCTTTGAAGCATTCCAATTTTTAACCAAAAAACTAATAGAAGAGTCAAAAGTATTTAGCCTGATGCAGTTGATGGGGATCCTTAATTAAAGAAGCATATTAGATGCAGTAGAATCCAATCTCAGAATAGTTACCTATGAGGTTTGTCCCAAGAAAGATTTAGATTCTAACTACAAGATGACTGTAACAAAATATGAAAGGCAGGGTAAAATCTTAACGGAGGAACTAATAATGGAAGATTGCTAGAGGCCTTGTCTCTTCAGAGAGTAATTAATATTGATTAACACTAAAATCAATAGGAAAAGTGTTAAGCAATTTAAGAGTAATGTCTAAGACAAAAGAAACAGATATATAAATCCCAAATATTAAACAAAATACTGCATCAGTCCTGTTAAAAATAGTATATAAAAAGAAACAAGGAAATATCAAGAAAAGAGAGCAAATTTAAAAATTGCAAATAAGATGTTACAAAAATGATCAAATATATTAGTTATCAAGATAGATGTGAACAAAATCGATATGTGGTTAAATATGGAGGATAAAAGGCATTTTTACTTCCTGATATTTGCTGAAAACAAAGAACAATAAAAAAAATTTTAAAAAACCAATTTCATCTTCAATGTCATAATAAAAAGGACATTACCAGAAATGAACACTACAAAGCAGTTATGCCCCCAAACAGTGATATTTGGATCCTAAGGTAGAACATTGGTGATTGGACACAAAACCCCTCAGACACATGAAGGAATAGGTTTCTTCCTTAATAAGGCACAATACTGAAAGGTCTCGCTGGTGATTCTTTGTTAGTAACGAAATCAAAGTCTGTGGACTGAGCATGGGAAAAGGCAGATAATGTCCCTCAAGTGACTCAACTGAAACCAAAGAACAGCAGGAGGGGTGAAGTTGAAGGAGAAATAGACATGCCATTTCTAATTATGTATGACCTATCCTGGGAGCCTAGGGAGACTTCTGGAGGTGAGGCACAGCCAAGAAGGAGAAGAGAAAGTCATCCCCAAGTTATAGCATGGGGAGTGTGACTAGATGGACGCTGCTATGATCTACACAGAAATTGAGAGAGATGTGCTCCCCAGCAAAGGATTTTAAAAAAGAGATTTGGTGAGGAGATGTTCAAGAAAATAAATCCAAACAGAAATTTAGGGCTGCTCCACCTTCAAAACACTCTTGAAAACAGTCTAACTCCTTTAAAGGAAGTAATAATGAGAAAAGAACCAGCTATGAACTTATGAATAGAAACTGCAAAGGAAAAAGAGGAAAGGGATATAAGTAAAAGACAGATGAAGCACACAAAGCCTAAGAGAAACTATTTAAGGAACTGGACAAATATATCCCCAAACTCAAGCAGATTATAAACATTATTTCAAAAAATTAAGAAGGGCATAAAATATAGATACAGGTATTCAAATAATAGGAGGAAGTAAGAAGCAAGCCCTCCAAAAAAGAAGATAAAAAACAGAGAGGAGAGAAGAAAATGGAGTGCTAGGTAGCTCTATATAACTATAATTGTGAAAAAATATTTTTAAAAAAATTAAATTCTTTAGAAATTATTCTAAGGGTGTACAGCAAATGGAGAAACATTTATTCAAGAAAATCTCCTAAATCTTGGTAAGAACAGTGAGAATTTGTGTCACTTGAGCCATGACCTGCTACCTCCCTACCCACTCCCAGTTCAATGTGACAGAAGCTCCACTCCAGCTTACAGTCAAGGGCTACAATATCTCTCCACTAGGGCCAGCCCATCAGTATTTCTCGTCCCCTCCCAATTTCACATTGCAGAGGCTAAATTGCAGGTGAATTCAGCCAAGGAGTCAGGAGCTCCCTCCTCAGCCACCAGTCATAGGATAAAGGCTCTACACCAGGCACAGCAGGCTGAGAACACCCAATCACTCTCATCCCAGTTCACTCATAGTGTGGAGGTTTCAGACCAGGAGAAGCAAGCTGAGAAGACCAGAAGCTAGTGCTTCTACCTAGTGCCCTGCTGATAAATCAGGAATGTCACTCTAAGAAAAGAAAGACACTGTCCCTACCACCTACTTTGAAGCAGTGGCTCAGAGATTTTTGCCCTGGGGAGAGGCAGGCCATAATAATAGAGAGGTTCTAAGATCTACCCAAAGAATCTGACTTTATTTGAAACAGAGTATGGGGAAGTTCAAGCCTAAGGGCACTCTCAAAAACAATAGAGATTTTGGCAGTATACAATTATGAGGAAGCCAACAGCTCTGTGAGAGCAACAAGCTAAACTATAGGTCAGCTAGATTACCAGAGAGAACCAGGGAAAGAGATAGCTAAAAAGAGCCCTCTTGTGGTCACAACAAACCTCAAAGACTGGCCTAAAAACTATCCCTGAAAAGGGGTCCAAAATTAATTGGATGAAACTAGAGTGCAATTTATGTCCCACGGCGTTGTCAAAAACAATAGAGCAATCCCTCTGCAATTAGAGGAGCCTAACAGCCGTGTGCACATATGCACGTGACAGCAATAGGGGCAGATAGTTTAACAGAGATCAGGGAGAGACATAGTGTAAAACAGCCCTGCTAAAACCACCTGCCATCAAAGGGGCACTGTGTGCACACCTCAAGGCCGTGCCGTCTGAGGGGCAACACCAGAGGCTTCACATCGGGAGTCGGGGGAGTCGGGGGAAGAGACTTCACTAAAATAGTCCCAACCAAGTCACTAAACAAATAAACAAGCAAACAACAACAAACTCTGGAGGGGGATCAAAATCCAGAGTTGCTAAAATATATACCTAAATATATTATCTAAAATGCCCAGTTTTTAACAAAAAAATTATAAAACAGGACAGTTTCTTTGTATGTGGCCCATATACAGGGGGAAGAAAAGCAGGCAACAGAAACTGCATCTAAAAGGGCCCAGATGTCTGACTTAAGACTTAAAAACGGTCACTATAAATATGTTTCAAATATATATACATATATATAAATACATTACAATGTTGAAAACCACACTTAAGGCAAGAAAAAATTCCAAAAAATTATAATTTTTAAAAAATCTATGGACATACAGGATAGCTTGATGAAATCACACAAAATGAAGAGAAAAAGAACTATTAAAAAACAACAGAAGCAGAAGACAGACAAGAGATCTATCACACATACATAACTGAACTCTCTGAAAAAGAGAATAGGAAAAAATCAAACAAAAAATGAACATACATATAATATAAGAAAACTTGCCTGAAATAAAGTAGATGTGAATCTACTGCTTAAAAAAGACATGTCATGTTCCAGGAAAACCTGATACAAGCAATATCTGTCATACCTGGTACAGTTAATGAACTTCAAGGAAAATGAAATGATATGGACATCCACATTCTCTAAACCCAGTGAAAGAAAAATATAGTTTAACAATAAAGATATTACTCAAAAAACCTTTCAATTAAAAATTTTCAAAATAATTTCTAAATAACTTAGGATAAAGAGGAACTCTTTATATCTGAATTTCTATGTACTGCCATAAGGATAAACAATGATCAATGGAATGAAGATTCCAGAAAGAAACCCATACATCTACGGTCAATTAATTCTCTACAAGGGTGCCATGACTATTCAATTCAATCCAGAGAATTCAACGGGGGAAAGAATATTCTCTTCAACAAATAGTTCTGGGACCCAACTAGATATCCAAATGCAAAAGAATGAAGTCCTTATATCACGCTCTATACAAAAATTAACTCAAAATGGATCAAAGACCTAAATATAAGAGCTAAAATTATAAAACTCTTAGAAGAAACATAGAGTCAATCTTCAAGACTTTGGATTTGGCAATGGTTTCTGAGATATGACACCAAAAGCACAGGGAAAAAATTAAAAATAAATTGGACTTCATAAAAATTAAAACTTGTGTATCAAAAGACATTATCAAGAAAGTAAAAAGACAACTTACACAATGAGAGAAAATATTTTAAAACAACATATCCGATAAAGGTCTAGTATCCAGAGAATATAAAAAACTCTTACAACTCGGCAACAACAAAAAAGAGTCAAAGAACCTAATTTAAAAATGGGCAAAGGACTTGAATAGACATTTCTCTAAAGAAGATATACAAATGGCCAAAAAGCACATGAGAAGATGTTTGATATTATTAGTCATGAGGAAAATGCAAATCAAACCCACAATGAGGTACCACTTCACACACATTAGGATGGCAAGAATAAAAAAGACAGTCAATAACAAGTGCTGGTAAGGATGCGGGGAAATTGGAACCCTTATACATTTGCTACTGGGAATGTAAAATGGTGTACTCACTGTGAAAACAGTTTGGTGGTTCCTCAATACAAACATAGAATTATCATATGACTAAGCAATTCTACTTCAAAAGAATTGAAAACAGATGTACAAACCAAAACTTGTATATGAATATCAATAGCAGCATTATTCACAGTAGCCAAAAGGTGGAAACAACTCAAATGTCCATCAACTGATGAACGGATAAACAAAATGTAATATTCATACAATGGAATATTATTCAGCCATAAAAGGGAATGAACTACAGATACATGCTACAACATGGATGAACCCTGAAAATACGCTAAGTGAAAGAGCCAGACACCAAAGGCCACATATTGTATGATTCTATTTATATGAAATATCCAGAATTAAGGGGTATCCATTGAGGTCATAAGGAAAGTGAGAAAAGGCTAGGTAAGTTTCTTTGTTCCATTTTCTTTGTCTACAAGATCAGACATTTGGAGTAGTTTATACAAAAGGTCCCTTCCAGGACTAGCATTTGTGATCATTCTGTAAGTTAGCACCATTGCCATTAACAACAACAACAACAACAGTCTTTCTTTTCTTTCTTTTAAGGAAGTAAGATTGTCTCACACAAGAGTTCCATTTTTATGTTCTCAACCTCAAAGAAACATTGGAGGTGTGGACAGACTGGAAATATGAATCTCATCCATTTCTAGGTAATCACTAGGCAGAGAAATTGGTAATTTTTCTCATATGGTTTCCTCCTCTTCCCTCATACGAGTGCTTCAGTCTCTTTCTCTCTCTCTACATACATATATTTCAAATCTAGGCTCTAAGCACTTGTCTTCTCTCTCTTCTTAATACTTTTCTTTACTCTCGAATTGCTTCACTATAAAGGGAATATGAGTTCTGACTTGACGCTGAAAAAAATTACTGTTGTCTGGTTTATGCACTGACAGCATAGAAACGCAAACAGGGAGACTAACAAGGTAACACATTTAGCTAAATCAGAAAGTCCATTTTCACAAATTCCACTTTCACGAGGTTTCTCTCCAAGGGCAACAAATCTTTGAATCCAACAAATACCTAACCTGGTACAAAGACAGGTCTGGATTTAGGCAAAGGAGATCATTTGCCTCTGTTTCATCCCCAAATTATCAAAATCTCAACCAAAAGGTTGTCTTTGGTCAAACACAGAATGTTCGCTTTTGCTGCCTCCCGGGAAAATGACCTAGTTCGTATTTGTGATGAAGCTGTGGGAAGAGCTTGTGGCTTCCCCTCTTTTACTTTTCAAAGGCTCGCTGACACTCACCAAGCTCTACAATAGCTCTCAGTTCCAACTCGTTAGTTCTGAGACAACTTTACAAAGCCACATGCTGAAGACAGAAAACAACAGTCCAAGTTCCCCCTTTGCCCTTCGGACAAAACAAAACAGAATCATCTCAGAGGGTAGAAACAACTACATGAACTCAGACTGTTCAAACGATCCAGTGCATCCCAGACGACCTGAAACCAACAAGCATCAAGCAACACTGGTTATTTACAAGACATTGTTAGAAAAAAAACCACCTAGAGTCAGGACGAAAGCCTGCACCGCGGCTGGTCCCAGCCCTGCGCATTGCTCCACAACGCTCTTGTGCTGTTGTTTTGTGCTGAGTGCGCACAGCTCGCGGAGCCTTTCATCGGCTCTTAAATCCACTGCAGCTCAAGCATGAAATATCTTTGGGTTCCATTTAAAAAAAATAAATGTGCTAACAAGCTGTTAAACCACATTTTACAACAAACACATCAAACTGATGACTTAGTTTCAAAAATATGAACTAACCGTAATAATAAAGGCTTTGTGGAACTTGGATAAATGAAGTGATTACCCCACAGTGAGGGAAATCTGTAGGGCACATCCATGTAATCAAAAAAATAAGTCCCGGTCCTCAGAGGAGAATTCAAAATGCTCTGCCTTGCCTCCCAACAGTCCTGAGCCCAAAGGGTTTGGACAGGAGGAAAAACAACACAGGTACAAAAAAAGCAGTGGGCGGGGGTGGGAGAAAGAAAGAAATTCAGTCAGTTCTTTGATTAACAAGACGTCTTGCAGGACTTAAGTACAAACAGCTGCCTGGACTCCAACAGCCAAGCCTAAATCTAAACACTCCACTGTTTACATAACCCAAACTTAATCAAGAGACCATATAATCCACCAATTTAAAGTATCCCTAAGAGTTTCAATGTAATGTTGGTTTTCTCACAAGCCAGTTGGTCAACAAGCTGCTTAAAAATGCCAGCTCTTCCAGCTCAATCTCCAGTCTTGCAGCATCCCCTGCATGGTCATACTGCAAGGCTGTTCAAGGAAGAATACTTAGATGATTTGGGATTATAAACCATTTCCTCTTACTCTTCTGTTGGCATAGTGTACAGTATTTGTTTAATAAATCCAGAATCCAGATTGTATTTTTGTCAAGTTTGGATTTGATAGGGTTTAATATTACAGCAATATTGTTACTAATAAGAAAATAAAGAAAATTTCTTTATTCTTCTATGGTATTGAATACCATAGAAGATGTGCTCTAAGATAGACAGATAAAGGTAATTTTCATGAGGAAAGGGATGAGAAAAGGGAACTTATCATGAGAAAGAAACTAGAAAAAGGAAATGCTCATGAATATTAAATTGAAGCTAAAAAATCAAATGCCAACAGAGACCAGTGATATAACATAAATGACAGAAGCCAGCTGGGTCCCAGTGTGGCAGAATCAATACAGAATGATGGGGACTATGGCAAACTAGAGTTCATGTACGCCATCTAAAGAAGGTATATGCTACCTAGCTCCAATTCATTTTTTAAAATAACACCTATATTGAGATATAATTCACACACTATGTAATTCACACATTTGGATTGTACAATGTTTTTAGTATATTCACTGATTTATGCAACCATTACCACAATAGTTCTTAGAACATTTTCATCTCCCAAAAGAAACTCTGTACCCTTTAGAATCACTCCCCATTTTCCACCACCCCCTGGACAACCACTAATCAACTTTCTGTCTCTAAAGATTTGCCTAATCAGGACATTTCATATAAATAGGATCAGACAATATGTGGTCTTTTGTGACTGGTTTCTTTCACTTAGCATAATGTTTCCAAGGACTCCAATCCATTTTTTTGCCGCAAATGTGGGCCTAGTGTGCCAGATCTTCCAAATTTTAAGAGAAGTTGGAAATCTGGATTCCTAACCAAAATTTCCCAATGTTTAAATATTGGCCACTAATTCAAATTAAACACGAACTGTACAGGCTTCCCCATAGTGCAGGCCAAAAAAATATGCCTGCATGCTGGATTCACACTTGGGCCAGCATTTTGTTTCCTCTGGGGTTCTTGGGACACAGGGAGAGAAAAATAAAGAGTGAGGCAAGATTAAAGAAAGCCAAGAAAGGGTCAAACTCACCTAGGCAAAGAATGAACACAGGAAGGTCTGGAGAGAAGAAATCAGAGACTTCTTACAGAGCAGGGAGTCTGAATCTGAATCTACTAAGCAGCCCAGGAAAAGCTCATCTCCTCAACCTGCCACAGCCTCAGCCAGACTTGCTCTGGCTCTGCCCTAGGAGCCGGCCATCTAGGGTGTCAGAGAGTGAGCTCACTTTGTTGCACACATAGGCCCTGAAAGAACTAATTCAGACTGTCTCTAGAGAGAACTGAGAAAATCTAGCACCTTTAACAGAATAGTTTATTGAAACACTTATCTGTGTCTCCCATCCTCTTTCTCTCTCAATGCGCATGCACACACGCCCCTCAAGCTGGCCAGGCCCTTTCTGCTCTCTTGCCTTCAGGGATGTTTAAGCTTACATGCCAGCTGAAAAGGGAAGTTATTCCAGATCATCTTTCTAATTATCCTTGTAAAACCTAAATTTTTGAGATAATGATGCTAGATGTTCAGTACACACAGAGGAGAAGAGAAGAGAGTTCCTAAATAAGGGAGAAGCCAAAGGAGAGGGGAAGGAAAGACTTCCCTAGACTGGGAATAGTAGGGCTAGTCAGTTGATCCCAGGAGCAGCCCATATCACCCACACACTGAGAGCACCATGGGAAGACCTCAGAGGAGAATGACTGCTTACCTAGGAAGGCTGAAGCTGGATATTGGGGTTTCTAATGTGGGTAAAGAATTCTATGCTTAAATTTATCACAGAAGTGTGTCTTTCAAGTCCCATGAGCGCTAGCCAGGTGAGGAGATCAGCAGTGACCTTTATGGCCTGTAGTCAAGAGGGCTCTTGGCTGTACTTCTAGATTAATGTACTATTTCCTGGGAAGAAGGTTATTTCAATAGTACTATAATTGATTTGATGGACATCTACTTTTCTAGAAATAGAAATCTTATATTCCAGGCTCACCAAATTCAATCCAATGTCAAGATTGAGTTCTTCATAGGACAACCTTATAGGGGTAGACAGAATACCTGTGCATGTTTGAGGAAAGAAAAAGTGACCAGAACCATATCTGAAGGCCTGTCACCTTCCCTTGATGACCATAAGTCTGGCATCAAGGACACAAAGATTTTCTTTACTATTTCTGGGATTTACTCTCTTTAGGGATTTCTTCTTGCAGGTTTGCACCAGGCTGAGTGCAATTCAACTGCATTTTCAACGTGTTTATTGTCTACAAATTATGTGCCAGGATAAGGTCAAGGAAAGCATGAACTTTACCCCCAGAGAAGTCAGAGTGAGGCAACAACTGTAGACATGTCACTATAATTTGATTAGTGAACACCATTAACATGAGCCAAGTGCTAATAAGGTACATCACACTAGAAAGAACCTGAGATATTATCCCCAAATAAAAATCTTACCATGTAATTATTTAAGGTTTATTAATCATTTTTTAATAAAGAAGAATTAGAATTATCATAGATAAGAAACAATAAAATAGAATTGAAGGAATGGTTGTATGTAGTTATAGCATATACCTTCACTGTAAGAATATATTGAACATTAACTAAAGTTAAGTTCATATTGGGTTATAATGGAAAACTTAACAAATGACAAAATATATTCATTGTAAGAATATATCGAACATCAGAGTTAAGTTCATATTGGGTTATAATGGAAAACTTAACAAACGACAAAATATATGGGGCCAGCCCGGTGGCGCAGCAGTTAAGTCCGCGTGCTCTGCTTCAGTGGCCCAGAGTTCACAGGTTCAGATCCCAGGCCCAGACCAACGCACCGCTTGTCAAGCCATGCTGTGGCAGTGTCCCATATAATGTGAGGAAGATGAGCACAGATGTTAGCCCAGGGCCAATCTTCCTCTGCAAAAAGAGGAGGATCAGCAACGGATGTTAGCTCAGGGCTAATTTTCCTCACACGCACACACAAAAATGACAAAATATAGAAATTGCAGAAGCCATATTCTCTGGATACAACAAGTTTTTTATTAAAGGTTGGAAATTCAAAAGCACCCTCCTAAATAGAAATCAAAACTATAGTTTATAATATGATAAAAGTTGCAATTTAAATCAGTAAGGGAAATTAATATCAGTAAATGGCTTGGGGACATTGATTAACTGTTTGGAAACAAACAAATTTGGATCACTACCATATAGCATATACTAAAAACTTATTTCAGAGTGATAAAAGGTTTAAATGCAGAATTGATACCATAAAAGAAATGAAGGAAGATATTAGTGAATATTAACTCATCACAAATGGGGTGAGATCTCTCCAAGCAGGAAAGAAAAAGGGCGAAACCATTTAAAAATTGACATTTTTATTATATAAAAATGTAAAATTTCTGCACCTCATAAACAAAATTTAAAAAAGAACTGTTTTGAAAATATGTTTGTACATAATGAAAGTTAACATCCTTTATATAAAATATCATATAAAGTTGCTAGAAAAGGATGAATGCAATGCCCCAAAAGAAAGTACATAAAAGACAGGGATAGACTTAAAAAGAAACACCAACAACCAACAAACCTAAGAAAAACATATTAAAATTCACAGGTTCTAGAAAACAAATTCAAGTCAAGACGAGTAGGTACCACATATCACTAACCAAGCTGGCAAAGATTTTCTTTAAACTATTTACCTCGATAGGAAATGCACATTCTTACATGGACAGCTGGTGGCTGCGTAATTTATACAACTTTTCTATAGGACACTTTAACAATATATATCAAAAGCCTTAAAAATTTTCATCTCATTTTGCTCCACAATTTGTTTCTGGAAATTCATTTTAAGTAAATAATCCTAGATCTACTCTAAAATTTATGTATAAGGACATGTATTATTTGTAATTTATAATAGCAAAAAATTGAAACTATCTAAATAACTGAAAGAGGGGAATGACTAAATAAAATATATGCACATGATGGATTGATACATAGCTAATAATACCGTTCTCTAGAAGACTATATGACGACATATGAAAATACGCATGATGTAAGTTAGGATACAAAACTGTACATATAATGGGATCTCAATTTTGTTTAAAATAAACATAAAAGTTTGTGCCTTCTGGGGAAAAAGACTAGAAGGATATACATAAGAATGTCAATGGTAGTTCTCATAGTACAGGGAGAGTTGGGATAATAATTAATGTTTATTTTCATATTTATTTACATATATTTATGTTTATCTATATACAACCAAATATTATGGTATGGGCTTTTTCATATTCCCTTATATATACCAGTTTCTTAATGTGTATACTTTTATAATGATTTTATCATGTAAAAATTTACAAATAAATACTATTTAGAAAAGATGAAAATCATTATAGTACTATCAAAACTTCTAAGAAGCAGCCAAAGTTTGATTTGGATAAAAATATATAACATTTAATTATTTTGTTAATAAATTAAAAAAAATTAAAATCTGTGAAATATGAACTCAAAGTATTCATAAAAAGAACAAACCCAACCAAAACAGAAAAAGAGAAAGAAAAAAGGACAAAGCAGAAATTAACAAATTAAACACAGAAGAGCAATAGAATTAATAACTACAAAGGCTCCTTCTTTGAAAAAGAAAGCAGATTATTCTTATTCTATAAAACAGCCATGTCTGTATTTATTTTTAGTTGAGGGATGCCTAGAGTCAGTTTCATTCTTTTAAACAAAAATTAATTTAGGGGCCGGCCCCGTGGCGTAGCAGTTAAGTGCACATGCTTCGCTGCTGGTGGCCTGGGTTCAGATCCCAGGTGCACACCGAGGCACCACTTGTCAGGCCATGCTGTGGCAGCATCCCATATAAAGTGGAGGAAGATAGACACAGATGTTAGCCCAGGGCCAGTCTTCTTCAGCAAAAAAAGAGGAGGATTGGCATGGATGTTAGCTCAGGGCTGATCTTCCTCACACACAAAAAAGATAAATAAAAATAAATTAATTTAATCGTATTTTTTCTAACGTTTTATTTGAAAATTATCAAACCTACGGTAAAGTTGACAGAATAGTACATGAAAGCATGAACCCAGAGACATACCGATGGCTTCTCTGAGGGCATATTCCAATCCCTGGTGGTCTCTACTTCTCTGGTTTTGTGAGCTTTGGGAAAGAAGGTAAAGACAATGGCCTCTACAATGTGGTAAGTCAAATGGAGAACTCTGAATGGAGCTGGTACTCCAAGAGACATCAAGAATTCCCATAGACAGAGCTTCAGGTATCATGAGATCACAATAAAAAATCATAAAACACATGAAGAGATGAACCACCAAAGCATAGAGTTAGCAAGGAAAACACACACTTATACACACACACAATCTGGCCCATAAAGATGAAAGATGTTGGAATTATCAGAGTATATATTATTCTCAGAAAAATATAAGGGTGTATCAAAATTAAGATCTGGAGCCAGTGACCAGTTACAGTTGAAAAAGAAACAAAAGTTGTAAAAATCAAAAATATTATCACTCAAATTAGAAAATCAATGGAGACATTGAATAGAAAATAAACAAAAAGATCTAAAAATGAAGATCATCAAAAATGCATCAGAGAGAGATAAATGGTCAGAAAATGGAAAGAAGTGGTAGGACACAGGGAAACTAGAATGAGAAAGTCTAACATATATTTGATCCAAGCTCCAGAAAGACATGATAGAAAGACTGAGAAAGAAATAAAATCTGATACATTTTCAAAATAAATGAAAGACACATATCCTCAGATTCATGAAGCTGAGGGTATCCCAAAAAGGATAATTAAATGAAATACACACCCAGAGCTATCATAGTTAAATTACAGGTCACTAAAATTAAAGACCTTAAAAGAAAGGGGATGGGTGGGGTGTAGTGTGGGAAGGAAAGAGAGATCATCTACAAAGAAATGACAATTAGACTCCTACCTGGTTTCTCAACAGCAACAATGGAAACACAAAGCCGAAGACTTTTATCTTCAGACTTCTGTCTGCTGAGACAAAATATCTGCCAACCCAGAACTGCTTTCAAATAAGTCATTTTCAAAAATGCCTTCTCATGGAGCAGCAGTCATGGAGTCACCTGATTCACAATGGACTTTGCAAGGCAAAGAATAAGCTTTGTGTTAAGCAACTGAAATTTGCAGGGTTTTTCTTACTGTGGCATAGCCTAACCTACCTTAACTGATATATAAAACATTTACTACCAACAGATCCTCTATCCTTTGGAAGACAGAGAATGAACCCAGAAGAAAAGACTGCAAAAAATACTAGGAAAATGTATATAACAATTTTTTCATAAATAAGAGGCAAGATTTGAAGAAGGAGGAGGAGGAGGAAAACTGGTAGTGGTGGAATTTGTCTATAAGATATTAAAACGTATTATAAAGCTAGAAATAATGGCAATGGTTTATAATATAAACGTATTATAAAGCTATAAATAATGGTAATAGTTTTCAACACAGATCAAATGTGTTGACTATTCTTTCTTTGCCTTTCCAGATCTACTCTTCACCCTTCTCCAACCTCCCCAAGAGGTTGATCCTTGAGCGTTGCATCAATGGCTCTCTTTCCCCCTAGTTTCTGGTGAAGTTCAAACAATGGGAGGCACCATTGGAGACTGGTGATTGGGAATTAATTCTCCCAGCTACCTCCCTGCCAGATTGTGAGTGGCCAATAGATCTGTCCTTTTATGGACAGCACAGCTCCCGTCAGGTGGTCCTCTCCTATACTCTCTCTGTGTTCCGTAACTACTCCTACCCCTTGCCCTTTAGGCCCAGATATGGTAATCCTCCCCACACTTACCAGCCCAGAGGTGCTCCATCACCCCTTACTGAAGTCCTTTATGACTGTCCATATTTTGTAAACAGTTCCCTCATTACACTCTCCTCATTTACCCCATGTAAGTACACCATCTGCTTCCTATCGGGACCCTAACTGATGCAATGACTTACTGGTTCTTCACTGAGGCCTCAGGGGACATTTGGCAATGTCTGGAGACATCTTTGATTATCACAACTCAAGGGATGCTATTGGCATCCAGTGGGTAGAGCCCATGGAAGCTGCTTTACAGCCTACAATGCACAACAAAAAATTACCCAGTCTAAAATGTCAGCAATGCCAAGGTTGAGAAAATGTGCACTACCTGAATATATGAGTATATATAAGAAACAGCACAAATTCATGATGGCCTCTTCAACCAAAGATATTAGGGACAGCTAGAGCTTAACCATTTTAAAACAAATATCACTTTATATCATATACCAAAATAAATTTCAGAGAGATTCAAAAGGTCAACATCAATTTTCTGTTTCCAAAAATCAGATATTCTGTGCAAACAAGTATTTAAATTGTAAAAATATATGTTAATGTCAACTTGAAACCCCCAAGCATAGTAAAACATAGTAAAATGCCTATATATAAGTAACAAACTATCCTGTTACGATGTAAATGCTTAAAACATGGCTTCCCAATCTCAGAACAATTAACTTGGTTAACAAACAGTTGCTGTGCATGGAGAGTAGTAGTACAGCCTCTCCTAGGTCCACCATCTCCATCGTCTTGACATTTGGTGCAATTTCCCAAATGCCCACATGTACTTCTGGCATTCTATCAATTGCATCTAGAATATAACTCAAAACTTTTCCTGTCTCATGTATTGTTAATGTTGTATTGAGCTTTGGGGATGTAAATATAATCTTTTCTAGAAACAGTCACCTGAAAAATGTTGTATTGAGAGATTTGTACATCCTATGACATTTGGCTGTTAAAAACCAGGAAAATGTTAACTAGGTAGACATTTTGTGGACTATAATTTTTCACATTCTGGTTCGGTATCCCACTGCTAGTGGAGGCAGTCAGCTGGAACAGACTTGAAGCAAGCAACAAACGGAGTTCCTCTGGATGGCAGGGTATAGCATCCTCACACAATTAGGATTGCAATATGCTTTGATAATTTGCTTGGCTTTTCACTTGTAAGAAACAAGAGCCCAAATACAACATGCTTTATATCTTCAGGGCCAGTTCATCAAAGCAACGATGAAGGGGACTGCTAGTGGCGCTGCATAGGGAAACACAAGCACACAGCTGCCAAGAACTATTATAAGGGAGGAAGCTAAGAAGAACAATATTGTAAGGGAAGCAGAATCCATTTGTGGATATTTGATAATCTAGTTAAACATGAAATTTCTGGATTATTAGCATACTGCTACCAAAGCACCAAGCTTCAAATGTAACCACTAAAAACCAATGGATTATTAATCTTTACTTGGGTTCCAACATTTTCTCAATGATCACATAATTTCATCTTCCTTTCACCTGGTTTGATTAGTGCTCTATTCAATTTGGATGATTTCTGTTATGACTTCAATGCCCACATTCACCTAATTAGTGGTGAGTGGCCAGGAGTTACATTAGAAACCTTCGTTCCTGTGGCTTACTAACTAATCCAGCTATTTTACTTTACCCCTACTTGCATTTGACATGTAGCTCATCAAACCTGAGTCCAAGTATTCCCCTTAGTCAACCTGAGGTGATCTACATCTGTTAGCTCAATTTCTCCTCCAAGGAAGGTCCTTGCCAGCTGAACATAATAAAAGTTGATCAAGAAAGAACAGTTCTTCTGTACATGACTATTACCTAAGTGATGATTCTTAGCTTGTCTATATCAGATTGCCACCCATTCGTGAGTTTTAAAATAAACTTGAAGAATTGCTGACCAGTGTTTGCAGCATTTTTTTAATGAAATAATATAGAATAAAACAGAACAGAATAGAAAACATCGGATTGTATCCAAGGAGTAAAATGAACATTAACTCAAGAAACTTGCTTTAGATAGATAGATAGATAAATAGATAAGATACCTCTATATAAAATGTATGTACTTATAAAAATGTATTTTTTAAATTCTATATCACAATAACAGAAATTTTGAAAGTCACTGACCTAAATCATTTTTAAAATTTTCTCCTACACTATATTATAATAAATACTGTGATATCTGATACATTTCCCCAAATTTTCAACTGACCACAGCTTCATCCAGTGAACATGCACCCCATTTCTGACAGATATTGTCAGCACCCAGAACATGGTCCTGCACATACTATGTACCCAATAAATATTTGCTAAAGGAATTCACAGTTGGGTAGGGGTTGCAAATCTAGCCAGGCAAAGATTTGGGGGAAATTCTTGACTTGCAAAGGTTAGCATTTTACTGGCATGAAACATTTTCTGGCTGTTCCTAGTCTTGGATAAAAAGAGAATGAATTAATAATAGTAAAACCTGGATTAACTAGTACCCAACTGGTTCTGGGCCCTCTACCAGAATTCTACTTTATTATCTGCTTCATCAGAAGCAGGCAAGACACAAGGATAAAAGCTCCTATTGAAATTTTTCCATGAAATATTTCATGGCTCCAGAAATATTTCATGGTTCTGGAATACAGTAGTCATCAGAGATATTTACCCAATAATCCACATCTACAACACTATAAGGATTATCATCTGCTGCTCAAAGTAATCATGCTGGGGCACAGCAAGAGAAATATTTGTTTTTGTTTAGCACACTCAACTGCAAGACAAGAAAGTGGACCCACATACTCTATAAAAGTTTCTAGCAAAAAAATGTCAAAACACAAAAGGTTTTCCATTTAACATTAAATTAATCAGAATATGTCATTCCTCCAGTGGCAAGGATTAGAAGTCAGTATAGATCACACATTTATGGAGCATCTATCCTCTGGGCAGGCAAGAACTGTTTAGGAGCTTTCCATATTTCATTTTAATTTAGTCTTCAATAAAAACTATGAAATGTAGATATTTTTATACTCATAGCAAAGAATGGGAAAGTGAGGTTCAATGAAGTTAGGTAATTGCCTAAGGTCACACACTTAATAATTGACATATCCTGGATTTAAACTTTCTCTCATGCCCATTTTCTTTGAACCATATCATGATGCTCACAGACATAAGAAAACTGGCTGGTCCAAGCAGTACTACTAGAGAGTTATAAGCTTTGGCCATGCTGATATTATTTTTTCCAAACATGCCTTTTCATACATTTGTGCCTTGGCTCTGCCATTCTCTCTGCCTTAGAAGACTGCCCATTTCTGAATGTCCTCTGTTCCACCCCCTCCTGTGATACTAGAATCAACCCCTACAGAACTTTTCTTTATTGTCCAAGTAGAATTAATTATTATATATGCCAAGAATTTCTTGATTGCAAGCAACCAAAAATCCAACTCATGCTAGCTTAAGCATAAAAGTATTAACAGCTAGAAGTTTTAGGGTCATCAGGACCTAATCTCTCCATCTGTCTGTTCCTTGGCACTCCGTGCTGTTTCTATTGACCAACAGGATCTTTTCTCATCACGGCAATATGGAGGCCAATAATACCAGGCTTCCATCCTCATAATTCCAAGTCCAGGAAAGAATAAAAATAATCTCTCCCAGAAGTTTAGACCAAGGCCTACACCTGATTTTCACAGTTATATGCCCCTCTCTGAAACAATTACTATGGTGAACAGGATACAGTGCTCCGATTGACCAGGCCAGGGTTAAGTACCCAACTCTGGAGTCAAGAATGAAGTCAAGATCATCTAATGGTGGTTCCCCAGAGGAAGATATGGGCACTATTCCCGAAAATAAGTCTCAAAAATGATAGATATTCACTATTATCACTGGGCGCCACAGCCACTTGTTCATACCTCTAAGATAGCCCTTATCTTATTACATTGTAATGTTTTCTGTGTTTGCCTCTCCTCTATTGGCTTTAATTAAAGCTTACTTAGACACATAAAATAGTAATTGGAAAACATTTTTTCTTGGGTTAATTTATAAGCATTCAAACTTTAATTCAATTACCCTCTACCATAGTTGATAAATTTCAATAATTAGTTCTACTGAAAAACCCTGAGGTCCTATATCAATAATAATAATAGTAGTAGCAGTAATTATTATTATTATTGTGGCTAGTATATTTAGCACTTATTATATGCCAGATACTATGCTAAGTGTTTTGCACGTATTCTCCTTTTTAATCCTCACGACGACCTATGAGATAAGTATTACTATTATCCCCAAGATACAGATGGGATAACAGATTTTAAAGTTCAACATACCCAAGGTCACTGAGCCAATATGTGGTGGAGTCAGATTCTAACTGAAGTCTGTGTCTCGGGAGTCGTTCTGTTAACTAGTATATGATACTGCCTCAACCAGTATGTAAACTTCCTTTGACCTATTCCTTTGATACTGTCATCAACTAAATCTAAGTAGTTCCTTCTTCTCAAAGATCTCCAAATACCCCCACAGGCATCATGCTATTAATTGCACAATGGCAATAAAGAGTTACCTTCTTTGACTTATAAACGGTGATACTGAGGCCTTCAGATAGAAAGAATTAGACTTCATCTGAACCAAATCCCATGTTTTTGCCTCCCATGTCTGTCCTCTTCACTGGAACATTAAACATATAATATTTTTAGATTTATATGTTTAATAGAGACATTATACATATGTTATGGAGAACAAAACACTAATGGGGTAAAAGTGCATTTAATATACTAACTTTGAAAAAGTTTTGACTTCTAGGCCACTTATAAAGTGTTTCCCACTGTGAAACCTCACTCCTTTAGAAGACCAAATGTTAGTAATGGAAAAAATGATTCAATTAAAGTAAGAACATGGTACAGGAGAAAATAAATCTAGAATCAATAGGTTGAGGTTTTTTTTTTTACAGTATTTCAAAGATCCTTGGTAATTACCAAATGTTTCAGTAGCAACAGAAGTTAGGTAAACAAAGGATAGAAGTGTACCTTACTCTCAAAATAATCTGAACAATTATGACTCAGAAAAGAGTCATACTGTAGACTTGAAGAAATCAGCCAATGTGCTCTTGTGGCTGAGAAGGCTACAGGCATCATCAGAAAGAGTATTGGAAATAAAGCAGGAAACTTTATGCATCTCCTCTATGGAAACTTGGTTTACCCACACCTGAAGTCATGAGTATCACTTGGTCATTACAGCTCAAGAAAAGCAAGAACTAGCATGGAGACAACCAGAGAAGAGCTATTAAATTGAACAAGGGGCTTCTTTATGAGAGCAGACTAAAAAATAGTATTCTTCAGTTTGGAAAGACAAAGACTCTAAAAGAATGTAGTAAAGAGTCTAAAAGTATAATATGTTTGGCCAGCAAGAACACAGAGTTTACTCTCAACATTGAAAAAAGTCAAATTTAAGAGTAATAGAGAAAAATTCTCTGTGATTAATAAGGATATCAAGTTTATTATCCCAAGAGATGCCATAGGTCACAAAAATAAGTAATTTCAAAAGATTAGTTCATTGATAACACCATGAGTTTAGTCAGAGGCCAAGAAGCAATTAATTTGTGGATAGCAGATTTATGATAGGTTACTAAGTGGCCCAGAGATTGTTAGCCTAGGTTTTTAGTTCTAACATTGACATGAAAAGCAACCATGAAATTGCTTCCACAAGACATTCTTTCTTACTATTGATAAAAACAGAAAATTATACTCTTAGGCTAGAAAACTAAGTTCAACTAAAATTAAATTAACAAACCCTAAGACTGTGTCAGGATCCCTCTGAGGACTTAAGTCCCTCTACCATATCAGTACACTCTGTCTCCAACTAAACTCAGCTCTGGATGCTCCTTTTCCAACTGTCATTCAGAATTATACGAATGGAAGCCCTTCCTTGTAGTATAAAGCTTAGTGAGCAATTATACAGAAGGCATACTAAAAGGCCATCTGACTAGCTGACGATGCGGAATGACCCATGATTCCCAAAGATGTCGCCTCATTTGTGTGTGTGTTCTCTTCATTCCACTGCTCATCTATTGGGAGAAGTATGAGAACCGTAACAAGTATATTCAGAGCCCTTCCATAGCATTATAAAAGTTATCCCAAAAGAAAACTTATAAAAGAAGCCAAGTAAATGACATTCTTGACAGGTGAGTTATCCAAGTGTCACTATGTCTTGGGCTTATGGGCTAATGCTTCTTTTCACAGCCCAAACAGAGGGAGGAGGGAGAATCTTGAAGGCAGATCCAATGATCAATTTATATTTGTCTTTTTCTGTCACCTGAAATGCTGTTGTGCCAATAGACATTCGAAGACTTGAATTAAGAAAGGTCATAAGTGAAGCCAGCCAGAAAGAAAGGAAAAGAATCGTAGAGAAGCTGCGATAAAGGAGCAGTCACGGATAGAAGGAAGAAGACCAGAATGGACTTAGATAAGAGCATGATTTTTTTAGCTTTGCATGCTATTTTATTTTAATTGAGTCCCCTTGTCTTTTGAAGATCACCTGCTGACAATTTATGAAAATAATGAAACAACCATTTAGTTCCAAACATTCCGCAATAAAACAAACTCCAGGTTTGAGGGCTGTGTGTTAGCCACTGTCATTAAATGGAAGGAACAAGCCTGCTATAAGAAGAAATCAAGTGTTTGGCTAACATCTACATGTTTTCTTTAGTATGCTGTGATTAAAATGATATCTCCCGAGGTGGACTTATTTGTTTGTTAAGACTGTTGCTGTAATTTGGTCATTACTTAAAGTTTCCAAGGAAAAATCCCGAATGGTCGTTTTCCCCTTTAATGTGTTTCATTCTTTTAAACATTTATTACTACTAGCCCTGGAATCTGGCTTCTCTAATATTTAGGGAATGGTCGGCTGTTTCCCAAGAATGCAGTTTGATGACTCCAGGACATGAAGTACCCAGAATGGTTCTACTGGGTAATTCAGTAAGTGCCAGGCATTCTCCCTCAAGACTATTAAATGTGAACCTTGCATTCTAATGTAAATGGACAGAAGCTATTTTAATAGTAGACTTTTAATAGTGAAAATTGCAGCCACACAAATGGAAGAGACTGACAATCCAATAACCAATTACATTTAGTTTTGAAACAAGTTACATATTCATTTCAAGTAAATTGGCCTTTCTGATTATGATTGCTTGGGAATGGGGCCATAGAGAGGTAGAAAGTAAAAGATCTCAGGAGGATTCCAGGCAATGAAACCAGATTCCAATCCACTAATTGTGCTGTTAGGAGAAGGGAGCACAAATGCAATAGCATTACATTCCCAGATATTTCAATCTTTGTGTATGGCCATTATTTCCAGTGTTTTTTGCCCATCACCTTACCAAGACAGGTTTCTGCTTAAGGAATAATAAAGACTGATTAGACTTCACTGCCTTTCCATTTGTCAACCTACCCTACAAAGTAATGATGCTACTAAAGAAGGACAAGCCCACCCAAAGAAAGTCAAGGCAGCCATCTTGCCTTAATAAAGCTCTGGAACCTTGAAATAATCTCATCTGGAAAATTCAGAATTTATTCTAAAACCTTTGCCATGGTTTCCTTAAGACTCTTGGGTAAATAATCCCAAGCTTCAAGTTAAATTACAAAAAATTTAACACTCACATAATTTATAATGCATATATCTAACTTTGATTTCTACATCAACTTGAGGTAGCAGCTAAGATTTGTCTTTACTTTGTAACAAACTCCATGAGGTGAGCATTACTCATAATTTTATGAATATTGAATATGAAACAACAGCCAGTCTTATCCCTTAGCAGAAACCTTTCATGGTAAGTTGATGGGCAAAAACACTGAAATAATGGCCATACATACACAAGGACTGAAATATCTGGGAATGTAATGCTGTTGCATTTGTGCTCATACTCCATGAGGCAAGCATTACTCATAATTTTATGAATACTGAATATGAAGCAACTGAGGCTCAGAGACATTAAATAACTTGTCCAGGGTCACACAGCTAATTAGGAGCACATCTGGGATTTGATTCCATAGTTATGCTCACCATCAGAAGGAGGACCATTGATTCTTGTCAATAAAGACCTTGGTATGAAGAACATTCCCAACATTTTAGGGTTCCTTTTGAAAACTGGTGGCTCATCCAAAGTCAACCACATTTGAGGGCCCTTGACAATGATAAACAATACAGTCATGCATTGTACAATGACATTTCAGTCAATAATGGACTGCATATATGATAGTGGTCCCACAAGATTAGTACCAAATAGCCTAGATGCATAGTGGTCTATACCACCTAGGTTTGTGCAAGTACACTCTGTGATGTTCACACAACAACGAAATCACCTAATGATGCATTTCTTAGAGTGTATCCCCCGGTTAAATGATGCATGACTGTTTTTCAAAAAAATTTCAGATGTTTACTGAGTACATGCTACATTTAAGGCACTATTCTAGGCAGTGAGTCGAATGCCATGTAATACACTCTCCAGACTTTAGAACTTAAAGGAACTGTGAAAATTATCAAATCCAAACATTACATATTAGAATATTTAAAATTCAAGACACTAAACTTCTGGCTTATAGGCTCAAAGCCAGTTAATTGTAGAATTGAGACTAGAACTCTGATTCCTGAAATCTAGAACAGTGCTTCTTCCATGATACAATTGTGAGATGTACAAGGTAAGTGTTTGCCCTGAAGGAACTTCCAATCTAACTAGGAAGACAGAATGCAAAACCATTAAATGATAAATAATGGCACAAAATTCAAATTCCAACAGATAGTAAGACAAGTTGTCACAAGAGTATATTATGGCCAAATAAGGGTTATGATTCAGGAGTGAGAGCTTAGTGTAGTAGGCAGGAAAGTCATCCTCAAGGAGAAGATAAATGGCCATGTGGAAAGTCACTGGTGGAAGATATATGGGGAATTACTTACCTGGTGGGAATTATATATTAATAAGTAAAAGTATAGCAGCAGGAAGACTAAGATACAATGGGGAAACGAGGAGGGCTTCTCTGAGCCGCCTATCCTTGATAATAGCATGTTATCACTCTAATTTACCTCTGTTTCTATAGGCTCCATCCACCAGTGAACTCTAAATCATTACAGTATCTGGTACATACTAGGAGTTCTACAATATCTCAGATGACTGACTGACTGAATGAATGAACGAATAAATGAATAGCTGTGATCAGAATTACAGATTGAATAACATCAGAAAAGATAGGAAAATAGTCCCCTTGGGATTAAAAATATATAAAGGACTCCACTCACTGCTCATATCCAAAGTTAAGTTATCAAGAGTCCCAAAAAAGCATAGCTAGAGGCTGCTATCAGCACAGTACTAATAAGAGCATACTTATCAGCCCACTGACATAGTCTAATAATGGTAAATTGCTTCAGATTGTGGAGGGCATTCACCAGCTAAAAGGCCTTTTCCAATCTGAGGTAGGGAAGAGGTGTTTAAGAGAAAAGAAGAAGGAGTTTGAGGATGTGTGTTAATGAGGGACTTTTCAAACATCCATACATGCTTTGTGATAAAATGATTCTAAGCTAGGGTCATTTCCTGTATGGACAATGTAGCTTTTCTTTAGACTCATACCAAATCGCTGCCTGGCTGAATATCTAAGCTAATCTAAAGCTGTGTCCCCTCAGCAGGTGAGGGACAAGCCAAGCACCAGTTAATCAAGCATGGAAGTCTAGGAAGTGGTGCATGATTAATCACTTGGAGGCATCCTGCCAAGGCCACGCGCTAGTAGTATAGCTCTTCATCCACACTCAATGCAAATGCAATTCATTAGTAGGCACTTAATGCTAAACTATGCTGAAAAGACAGTCTTGGGGCTGAGCTATGCTGAAAAGTTGATGAAATTTGGCATTAAATGATTCGTTTTATCTCACATGGGAAGACCAAAATAATCACCTTCCTTTTAACAGGGATATGGGGTTAGAATTCTTCAGTTCAGATGGTGATGGTTTGAGAAATCATGTCATGCTAGTTAAAGTAGGGATGAGACAAAGAGAGCCTCTCTGAGATTTTTGGTTAAACAGATATTGGGGTAAGCAACACCTAGTTATTCTATCTGTGTGGGAACACTTATTCAGATTGGAGCCCAGACAAAGTCTCTTAACAAGTCTTGGTACCTCTGAGCTGTGGTCTAGCAGTGACATGGAGTCCTGTCCAAGTATATCTCAATGGATGCCATCATCAGTAGCCCAGGGAATCAGAGAGGAAAGCATGAATGCTGGGGTTGAACAGGTCAAGACAATCATAAAGTGGAGAATGGACCAATCAGAGGTAGCAGGAATAACTGCCCATGAAGATAATGGCATGTTTTTTCTTAGAAGTGAATTTACGGACTCCAGATGGATGAAGCAGGCTGAAATAGTGACCTCTAAATCCAGCAAAAACCTTGGAAGCGTGGGAGTAGCTGCTGGAAGCTTTTATATATATATATATATATACGCGCGTATATATATATATATATATATACGCGCGTATATATATATATATATTTTTGTGTGTGTGTGTGAGGAAGATCAGCCCTGAGCTAACGTCCATGCTAATCCTCCTCTTTTTGCTGAGGAAGACTGGCTCTGAGCTAACATCTATTGCCAATCCTCCTCCTTTATTTTTTCCCCAAAGCCCCAGTAGATAGTTGTATGTCATAGCTGCACATCCTTCTAGTTGCTGTATGTGGGACGCGGCCTCAGCATGGCCGGAGAAGCGATGCGTTGGTGCGCGCCTGGGATCTGAACCAGGGCCGCCAGCAGTGGAGCGCATGCACTTAACCGCTAAGCCACGGGGCCGGCCCCTGGAAACTTTTTAATGAAACTGATTTCTTAACGAAATTCTTAAAAGGGTGTGTGGGGAGGAGTAATTTATTTTAGGAGGATAGTGCCTTTCATCCACAGATAAAAACTTGTTGCTTATTTCTCTGATAGTGGCCATGGATTGTGTTACATAGTGTTTCCATAGAGAAATATTGAGCATTCATTTGAAAACTCTAAGGTAGAACCAACCAGCACTGTATGAAAGAAAATAAATATGGCCTTAGTTGAAGAGCACTCCTATAACATGTACACATACAGCTCCCCAGCCTTGCTGGCTGGTAGGTCTTTGCACCAGGAACTCCCCCCTCCCGCCATCCCCCAATTCAATTGGCTTTCCTCTTTTACGCAGAGCAAGTGCCATATCTTCAACATAGTATACAATCACCAACCCCTGGCTCAGGAAACAAATGCCGTTTCAGCTAGAGAGACCCTCTCTCCTCTCCCATAGCCTTAGAAGGCAGAAGGGATTATAAAAAATAAAAATGTTTGTCTCCTCTTTGCACAAAGATTTAACTTGAGTACCTACTGAGGACATCTGCTGAGTCAGCACATGGTCTGTGAGAATGCCCTGGTGTCCTCATTAGACGCTGGATTTCATGCACAGTCAGGGAGGAGGTGAGGGCACTAAGCATATAAGCAGTCCACAGGTGACAAACCTCTGAATGAGCGTGCCTAGTTAGAATAAACATCATTATAATACCTTAGCTATAATTAATACCAACCACTCCTCTCCTCCTGGGGTGATTTTCTCCAGTGTGACACATATCCAAAGCCACCACCAGAGGGGCCCCATGCCAGCCTCATGCATAGAGCAAAACCCCATAAAGAGTTTTTAATTCAACAAGAAAAGTTTTTAGCAAATTCTACCAGGTATCCAAGAGATTACTTACAAGGCTTTCCTTTTTTAGATTCTAAATCCACAGCAGAGAACTGTTCATCTTCTTTAGTAATTCCCCACAGGTCTTTGACTATCAGGAGTAGTTCCTGGGCATCTACTGAATTTCCAGGTTAATTATCCAAGTTCACTCTGCCTTTAAGAGACAAGTAAGAAATGCACTGGGTTTTTTTTGGGGGGGAAGAGGGTCAATATATCTATAATTTCTTCTTTTTTCAACTTTTTCTTATTTTAAATGATTTCAAATTTACAGAAAAATTGCAATAACAGAACCAAAAAGTTCTATATCCCTTTTACCCACATACATGATTATTAATATTTTGCTACATTTGCTTTATAATTCTCTCAATACATACACACACATTGTAATTTTTTTCTGAACCATCTGACAATAAGTTGCAGACATCATGCATCTTTACCCCTAAATACTTCAGTGTGTATTTCCTAAGAACAGGGCCATGCTCTTACATAACCACAATATAATTACCAAAATTAGGACATTTGACATTGATATAATAGTATCATCTAATCCACAATCCACATTCAGATTTCATCAACTGACCCAGTAATGCCCTGTATAACAGTCTCTCCCTCCCCCTGTACAGAATCCAGTCCAGGATCGCCTATTGCATTTAGTTGTCACGTCATTTTCGTCTCCTTTAAGAGACTAAATAGGAAGAGTTCCTCAGTCTTTCTTTGCCTACATGATTTTAACACCTGATGAATAAAGGACTGTCATTTATAGCTTGTCACTTAGCTTGAATTGATTGGATGTTTCCCAGGATTAGGTCAGTTTATGAAAATTTGGCAGGAATACTACACAAATGATGTACTCTTCTCATTAGATCCCATCAAGACATATCTTGGTTTGTTCCGTTGCTAGTGACGTCAGCTTTGAACACTTAGTTAGCATGCTGTCTACCTGGTTTTTCCACTCATAAATGACTGTTTCCTTTTGTAATTAATACCTAAAATCTAGGGATTATTTGAGACTATGCAAATGTCCTCTTTCTCATCAAGCTTTCACCTTTTTTCTTTTTTAAAGTATCCATTGATGAGTCTTTTGTAAACTCCTCCATTCTGGAGAAGGGAAAGCTCTTCCTTACAATAGAATGCCAACTAGCAAATTCACTTTTAAATGTTAGGGTTGGCAAACAACTTGGCATCTGCTTTAGTAGCTAACCTGTCATACCAAAATTTTCTGGCTGGCCTCTGTTACTTTTCTAGAATCATAATTGGGCCTTTTGTTGAGGATTCTCCAGGGTATAGCAGATTCCTTTTGTATAGCAGGGCTGTGCTACAATGGGGATATCAATATATTTATTTATCTATTTATTTATTTGTTTTAATCTGACAATACTTATGCAGCATATACTATATGCCGGGCACTCTCTTAAATACTTTACAAATATTCACCATTTTAAAACTTATTATTTTAACCCAATGAGGTAGGTACTATTATTATTCCCATTTTACAGATGAGGAAATAGAGGCAGTGGGCTTGAGTAATGTGTTCAAGTTCAAGCAATTTACAAGATCAATGTTTTGGACCAAAGCAGTCTGGCTCCAGAAATGTGTACTCTTAAATCATTATAATATGCTACCTCAGCACAGACGCACAAATTTTCTTCTCCAATTCTAAGATGCTTTAACTTCATATCAGTGAAAAGAAACTACCTACTTTCAACAGCAAATAAGTGGTGTGGCATTTTTTAACTAAATGATACCAATGTTTTGTTAATGCTCCCCCAAAAGGGAAGGATCATAAAGACAGAGCTAAGCCAGAAAATTCAGTTGGAGGGAGTTAAGGATTGATAATGGGGCCGGGTCAGGAAGGTGGCAGCAAATCTGTGCTGGAGATTTGAGGAGGAATAGCTTCCCTACGGCCTCGGGACACCTGCCTTGATCCCTCCAGAAGTGGAAGGAGAATCTGAGTGTCTGAGGGAATCTGCTGGTGTGCCAAGGCCTGGGGAAAAGACTATGCCAATTTGGGCAGCTCATCCTCTGAGACAGGGATGTACCCAAGGACAGGAGAAACATACAATCAGGGAAGGTGGCAATGGATGGGGTGAGGTATAGGACATGAGACAAGAATGTCAGCAAGAGCACCCAGTGTGCCATCTGGATCACTGCTAACCTGCTCCTCAGTCTTGTCAGCCACAAATGACTGCCGGGAGCAGGTGGGATTCCAACAATTTTGCTAATAGGAACTCAGGGAGAAATTAGACCTCTCCTAGCCTATGGGGAGGGATGCTCATGTACATCTTCCCATTGTCCTTCTCCAAGCAATGTAACAGCAATTACAGTCAGATCAGATGGGTTATATTCATTCATAGCAAGTGGTTTAAAATGTTGTAGAGTACAGGTTTGCTAACTGTGCTCTGCAGTCCCACTAGGCATTGTGAGTTTGAAGGCTTAGGAGTGGCAAGGTATCATCCCCACTTCAACCACCCAGCTCAATTTTTAATTGCTTTATATTCTGAGCTTCTCTGGAGACTTTTATGTGAAGAAAAAGGGGTGGAGTAGGACTTTTAAAAAACACTCTAAACCAACTAAAATATCACCATGATGATTTGCATTAGAATGTATTTTATAAAGAGTAAAACATAAAGCACACAGAAGAATTAGAGAACATTCTCTGTTCTAATTATTAGTGGCCTCTCCCAAGGTGAAAGATGACAGATAAATGGAAAATTCCCTCTGGGCCTCCACCATATGCAGCCAACCCTCCAAGTTGTAAATATTTGGTGTGGTAGATATAATAATGTTCACCAAATTGCCCAAATGCTCCCTGATATTCTCCAGCCTCACTGCATTCGGGAAGAGCCATGTGGCTAGATCTCATCATGGTCTGTGGATATAAGAGAAGTGTGCCACTTCTGGGCCAAAGCATGTAAGAGCTGGTGTGAGTCCTCTGTATGCTCTCTTAATCTGTCTCTGTAATCATGGAAGCCTCGTGTTGTGATGATGGAACCCATCGGAAGCAGCCTGAGCCATTCAATCACTCTGTGGAGGACAGATGCCTTGGAAGAAGAAATAAATTTGTTCCATTAAGCCATCCATTGACATGTGGAGTTTGTTTACTGCAACTCCACCTATTTTACCCCACCTAATACAACTGAAAAACACAATGATTTGGGACAGAGAGAAGCATTCCACTCAAATTACCAGACACATGTACCTAAAGCAGTGGTTCTCAACCAGGTGGTGTATTTATCTCCACCTGCCCCCGACCCCCAACCCCCAGGGAACATTTGGCAATGTCTAAAGACATTTTTGGTAGTCACAATTGTGGGTGGAGAGAAGATGTGCCACTGATGTCTAGTGGATAGAGGTGAAGAATGTTGCTAAATATCCTACAATGCACAGGACAGCCTCCACAAAAAAGAACTATCTGGCCCAAAATATCAACAGTGCCAAGGTTTTAAGAAACCCTGGCCTAAAGAAAAAGGCTAGCATCTTCATTTTATGCAGGGAATTATTTACTTACTACACAAAAATCTACCAAAAAAAGATACATTTATGCCTACTACATTTTAAAGGTTAGTCAAAAATCATATATTTAATAGAATTTTAAAATTTATCCTGATACAACAAATTTATATTTCTTTAAAAAATTCACTACTCTGCCTTTTTCTCCATTTTGATAAAACAAGAAAACATCAAACAGCAGTTTAAATAGATCCATATTGTATACTTAACATGTCTTCACTTCTGCCTTTTCATAGATTTAGAAATCCTTGTTCATGAGAGATTTCTTAATCCAATTCCATCATCTTTTAGAAAAATAAACTGAAGGATCCAGAAGGGTTAAGTTACTTCCTAAAGAGTGTGTATATCAGAACCAGAAACTACATTTCTCAGTTCTCAACTCACTGTTCTTTCCAGTATATCACACTGTTCTCCTTCATTAAAAAATGCTAGGTAGAGGTCTGAGGAAGGTAAACAGCTGCTCAAGCCATAGGCAGTGGTGGAAGGGTGGTGGAGCATCATGCTGGAGGATGATGCATAGTTTCCAGGTGAGAGTGTTTGGTTTCGAGGGGAAGGGCAGAATAGGACAGACAGAAAGAAAGCCTCCCCCATGAGCTCACCAACTCAGCATGTCCCCATTCAACCACTGCTCCACAGACCCATTTGGCCACGTCTGTCTGCATCTTCTTATCTCCCAGGTAAGCATATAGACACGCAAGGTAGAACTGAACTGCAGCTTGGCAAGAGCTGTGAGAAACTTCACAAAGTAATTGAATGAAAGCTGGTTCAGAGTTGGGATATCTAATGCCAGCTCCATCTCTAACTAATTAACTATGTGCCCTCGGTCAAGCCACCAGGAGCCTAAATTTTCTCACCTTGAAATGAGGCGCATGAAGTAAATAATAACAATTACATTATCAATAATAAAATAACAGCTTTTATTATTATTACATTATTATAATATATAAATTATACATATTATATAAATAATAACTTTATATTATTGCTATTGTTGAGTGCTTTCTATAAGCCAGGAACTGTGCCAAATGCATTTCATTGCATTCACAAGACCAACCTGGGCATTATTACCGCTCTTTACAGGTGAGGAAACTGGGACTTGGAGACATTAAGCAACATGACGAACACAATGAGAACCAGGATTTGAACCCAGATCTTGCTGACTACAAAGCCAACATCTTTAATGACTATACTTGCTGCCCCTGCCCTCAATTCTCCAACCCTGCATCTCTAGGATTCCTCCCCAAATTGTCTAAGTTTCTGTGAGTGATTTATGGGATCTCAATGAATTTGAAGCATAAACTGGTGTCCTTTGCCTGGGATTAACCAGCTCAGGCATTTTTATTACTCATCCACAAATCCCAAAGGTGAAACAGGTTGTTCATAAACCTCACTGGGTTTAGTTCTCATGCTGTCTAACAAACAAAATGCAAATAAAAAATTTAGAAGCCAGAAGCCCATAGGATCCAAACTTAAGTCCAAGTTTTGCAGAATATTCAGGTGAGCTGGAAATAGATAGGGTAACTGAATTACCAAAAATACTTCTATTAGATGGTCTTTGTTTTCAGGAATAGACAATAGGGTTTATTTTCTATTGTACTATATGCGTACATTCTACTGTGCCTTTAAAAATAAAGATAATCAGGCCGGCCTGGTGGCTTAGTGGTTAAGTTCAGCATACCCTGCTTCCGCAGCCCGGGTTCTCAGGTTCAGATCCCAGGCGCAGACCTACACTACTCATCAACCACGCTGTGGCAGCGACCCACATACAAAGGACAGGAAGATTGGCACAGATGTTAGCTCAGGGCTAATCTTGCTCAAGCAAAAAAAAAAAAAAAAGGGGGGGGGGGATTGGCAACAGATGTTAGCTCAGGAAGAATCTTCCTCAGAAAAACACCAAAAAGATAATGATGGTTCAGCACAAAAATAAAGCAGATGTCAACTCTTGGATATCTCCTAACTTTGCCAGACAGCAAGCAATGCCCTATAGTATGATATTTAAAAAGGATGTCCAAATCCACAATCTCAAACCCAGATTCCTTTACCTACACCTTCCACATATTTGGGGATTCCTCCATAGCAGTGGGGGATAGGGAGGAGGTAGTATGGGTTATCTTTCCCCTACTCATCTTTTGTTCCAATGTTCTTCTTCTGACATATTCTCAAACTGTCACATCTCATAGCCTCTGGCTGGCATTCACTTCCCTCCATTCCATGTTAACCCAAATGTTAACCTACTTAATTAATTTCCTAAATATGTCACTCACATAAAGGCAGGATTTATGCAATAGAATTGTATGAAAGAGTGAGGATAATGGTGGAGAGGGGAAAACACAGAACACAAACAGTAAACATCATTTTTTTGTGTGTGTGAGGAAGATCAGCCCTGTGCTAACATCTGCCAATCCTCTTTTTTTTTTTTTTTTTTTGCTGAGGAAGACTGGCCCTGGGCTAACATCCATGCCCATCTTCCTCCACTTTATATGGGACACCGCCACAGCATGGCTTGCCAAGTGGTGCATCAGTGTGCGCCCGGGATCCGCACCGGCGAACCCTGGGCCGCCGCAGTGGAGCGCGCATACTTAACCGCTTGCGCCACCGGGCTGGCCCCCCAAATGGTAAACATCTTAACATTAGTATAAGCCAGCAGTGTTCTTGAAAATACACAAGCCATACTTACATCCTAGAATTGGCCACTGCTTGTCCTTGGGGCCCCAGGCCCCTCTAATTGCCCCATCTTTCCCTCATTTCATGAACCCTGCCCCCCCTCCTTCTTGGGCTGGCTGTGAAAACTATAAAAATTCCTTTTATTTTATTAAATGGTGTATTTTTGTTCTTTCAATCTCAATCTAACTCATCTTGAGAAAGCCTGAGGTTATAAACTTTGTTTAGAAGGTTCGAGGTTGTGAAACAGATCACCAGACCAGGTTGGCACAGCCCAGAGAATCACCTTCCTTGGGAAAAGTTGGGCTTCTTGGCTGGAGGATGTTTGTGGTTAAAGTGACAGATGTTATTACAAAGCCTTCTAGAGATAAGTGTGACAGAGGGGCTATGTGGGAAACTAGGCAGCCTCTCACTGCTCAGGAAGTTCCCTGTTTTCATCTAATGCTTTCAGCACTTCCCTGGTGTTCAAATGCCATAAAGCATCTCCTAGCATTAGATTCTTGTGGGAGGGACTCGAGTTCAGCGAGTAAAGGCAATCCAACAATAGGAACATACAAGGTCTGTACCAAACACTAACTGCGTTCACTCTCATCATCTAGCAGAGAGTGTACATTTTGGATTTTACTTACTGAACTATAAATACAATTGGATGTAGGTGAGAAGCAAAATAAGATAAGTAATAAAAGAGAGCAATTATTGGAATTATTTTATTCTGAATTAAGGTGAATTAAAAAGTAGATACATAACATGCATATACACAAATGCAATCTGTACCCAAGTCAGGAAATCTTATGTTTCAGCAAGAACTGTTTGGCTGGGATAAACGATCATGTGTACCATACCCTTTCATCTCTTCTACTTTTGATGACTTGCAACCTTTGGCATCTTACCCTCTGAGCAAAAGTAGGGGGAAAAAGAAACTAAGTTTCTGGTGAGAGGTCAAACCTTTTGGAGGGGTGGAAAAGAAGAGCCCCTGAGAGGCACTGGATTATCTGGTACCATCTCCCTCAGGGATGCTCTCTGTAACTCTTCTCTTCATCTACTCCCCCCTTTTCAGCCAGCTTCTAACATGCAAACTCACTGATAAGCAGAGGGGAAGCCAGCCAATTTTCTTTTTATCCAAGTCAGTGACTGTGAGCCACTCATCATTTACAGCAGTTCTCTTGAGACCTGAGAGCTGACCTCATGCTTGTAATCTGTTAGGATGTTCCTGACCTCATTTTGCTCTCCATTCCAGTATGGTTTCCCCAGTGATAACTAGCAATGGCTGAGATAACTCTTATTCCATCGCTGGTAAAGTCTCAGTTGTAAAGTGAATGGCTTTCCCTTCTCTAACCTATCTTCTCTCCCCAGTCCCCAAACTACTAGCTTCCATCTCTTAGTTAGGGGTCCCAACCAGGCACCGGTGTAAATGGCCCACTCAGAGGTCACTTACAGAAGGTGTTATGGGAACCAAAAGAAACAAGGACCCACCCTCTCTTTCTGTTCTGGTTCCAGGCAAGTACACAGTCTAGTGTGTGCCAAGAGTTCTCTAATGAGATGGGGCTTGGATTCCAGGCCAAACTCTGCCATTTATTTGCCGTGTAGCTGTGACCAGGTCACTTAACTTCTCTAGACTTTAGATTCTTAATCTTAAAAAACAGCAAATCAGAGTAGAAGACCTAGAAAGGACTGACCAGAGCCACAAGTATATATAATAAGAGCATCTACAGCTATCACAAACAACTACCTTCACAGTGAGTCAATTCCATTTCTTATCATGGACAGTGGGAAGCACCTCAATAGTCTCAAGCCTAAATTAGAATAAACAACTATGATTTACCAGAAAACTTCATGAAACCCTCAAAGCCCTCAGCCATGGACAACTGGAAAGACTGTTGGACTGCTGATATGAAATGCAATGGTTTATTGATTCTCTATGACCTTACTCACATTGTTAATCACTGAACCATGCTTCACTTGTGCTCGAGAGTTTGGCAAAGAATGGCAGGGCAAGGAAGGACGTTTTTTCCCTCTGTGCCCCAGGATTCTGAACCATCAGGTGTCTTTCCAGGCCCATTTGTCTCCTGGGAATGACTGTGCTCTCTGGTGTATGAAGCCCTGTTGTTTGGAGCATGTTAATAAAATTGGTCTTTCAGGAACCAATTACTGGACCCAACTGAAAAGGTCAGGATGAGCTAGGTTATGCTGCAGTAACAAAAACAAAGAAAGCTCAGTGGCCTAAAACATCAAAGGTTTAATTTATTTTTCATGCTACATAGCCATCATGGGTTAGCTGGGGGCTATGTTCAGCCCTGTCCTCACGCTGGGAACCAGGCTGACAAAAGAGCCTCTATTTGGAATACTACTGGTCACCATGACAAATGCAAAGAGAGAGTATGGTGAATTATGCGCTCACTCTTAAAGTTTTCCCTGAGAGGTAATGTGTAATCACTTCTGCTCACATCATTGGCTAAAACAAATCACATGACTATACCTAACATCAAGACCTGAAAGGAAAACAAGAAACATTTACAAATAGCACTAACAATGACCTCAGGGATTTTTTTTCTGTTTCATCATACTCAGAAGCCCTGATTTCATGGCAACAAACCTGCGTAGACAGTGCCCACGTATGTCCATGTTACTTAGCTAAAAAGACCCAAGCGATTTTCCATATCCTTACATATACCTCCACAGACCTCAGTAGACCTAAAGACCATGTCTCTGGCAAATGAGAAGAAAAAGCTAAGGGATCATGCTTGAGTTCCTAAAAAGGTACACCTAAATAGCTTGGGGAAAATGAAGCTGGCAAAGTCACTTTGACAAAGAGGGACAATCACAAATCTTGAAAAAAACTTTCTACTGCCTTTGAAAATCAAGTTCCTAGAAGCCTATGCTCAAAGATAGTGTCTTTCACCTATTAAAAATACACCAGACAGGGGCCGGCCCGGTGGCGCAAGCGGTTAAGTGCGCGCACTCCGCTGCGGCGGCCTGGGGTTCGCTGGTTCGGATCCCGGGCGCGCACCGACGCACTGCTTGGTGGGCCATGCTGTGGCGGCGTCCCATATAAAGTGGAGAAAGATGGGCACAGATGTTAGCACAGGGCCAAAGATGGGCACAGATGTTAGCACAGGGCCGTCTTCCTCAGCAAAAAAAGAGGAGGATTGGCGGATGTTAGCACAGGGCTGATCTCCTCACAAAAAAAAAAAAAAAAAAAAAAAAAAAAATACACCAGACACCCACTGGTCCTAATTTTATTAGTTAGCCATGTGTACATTTCGGGTTTTACTTACTAAACCATACATATAATTGGAACTAGGTGGGAAGGGATGTAGGTAAATAAATAAGACAAAAAAAAATATCTGGGAATTATTTTATTCTGAATCAAGGTGAATTAAAAAGTAAATACATATACACAAATGAAAAGCAGCTAACAAAACAAGACATTTGCAGCAGGAGTGTGTGTATGCGAGTTCCATTTGCTTCACACCATTGGTGCCACTTGACGTGCCATTTGGTGTGATGGTGTCAGTTACATTTTGGTCACTTTAGTTTCTACTTGCATTTCCCTGGTAGCTAAAGAAGGTCAGTAATCTTTTGTTGAATGAACTAAAGAACAGAGCAGGAGATTCCTGAAGGATGAAACGGCCAGCAAAGTCTTCTCATAGGTAGGGGATTTCATTTCAAATTTGAGACTCTCTGAGTTGCCTTCAGATTTCACTTCAGGACTGGGCAGTTCTTTCTGATACTTGTGCTGAAGCTTTTCCTAATCCAGAAAAAGGGGGAGAGCAGTGGAGAGTGTGTGACTGTCCCAAGTCCCACATACAGACTCCTAGGAATGGCCTGATCCCTGCCACCACCGTGAAAACATAGAAAAGCTTGATAAGAAGTAAAGCCAATGTCAGCAGCTGAAACAAGAGCTGATGGTGCCACTATCTTCCTTTTTTCCCCTCTCTCACCCCTGTCTGCCTCTCTACCCCATCACAGCTGGAGCAGGACAGCCTGGTCCAAACAGAGGACTAGAACTTATTTAAAAATCCTGGACTATGAAAAGATCATGATTTTCAAATGGGACCAGAATTTTGAAGTCAAAGGAACTTTCGTAAAACAATAACAAAGAATCTTGTTTTCAGAGTAGTGATTCCTCCTGGAAATGATAGAGTTGGGGAAAGTTCACTGACAAAATTGATAGTCAGTTTTTCTATGAGTAATAGGTATGGAATTTTAAAACAAAGACTGTGTTAAAGAGAAAACCACAGGCCCAAAATGGAATCACTTGTGCTAAAGCACATGATACCTAACCTAGATTTAATACCTAATTGCAGTTTTGACCTTCCTCAGAAATGTAATCTTAATCAACCAGTCTGGAATTTTCTAGTCTGTACTAATGAGGTAATATGTCACTTGGGCCCTCTCTACCCCTCAGAGGAAGAAGAGGCAATCTGCATGATAAAACCCTTGCTGTTCTCTGCCCACAAAGAGAAGACGTCCTGGCCCAAAATAATACCTTCTTTTCTTTTGCTAACTTCCTTGCCCCACCCTCCTTCCTATAAAAACTTTACATTTTGTATAACTTCTTGGAGTATCTCTCTGCTTGCCAGAAGAGATGCTGCCCAATCACTGAATAAAGCCAATCAGATCTTCAAATTTACTTGGTGAACTTTTGTTTTCAACAACTGAAATGTATGTGGATATTTTATTACCATGCATATTTGAGGCACAGCAAATTAACAGTGATTCAAAGAGCCAACCCTGATGGCCTAGTAGTTCAAGTTCAGCGTGCTCCGCTTTGGCAGCCCAGGTTCAGTTCTCAGTCGTAGAACCACACCACTCATTTGTCAGCAGCCATGCTGTGGCAGTGGCTCATGAAGAAGAACTAGAAGGACTTACAACTAGAATATACAACTATGTACTGGGGCTTTAGGGAGGTGGAAAAAAGTAATTAAATAAATGTTTCCTATTTATTAAAAAAAAAAAAGTGATTCAAAGAAAACTGGATATCATTTTTTTCATTTTTAAAAATTACATATTTTTTATTGAAATATAATTGATATATAACACTAAGTTTCAGGTATACAACATAATTTGATATATGTATATATGATAAAATCTGGATACCATTTTATAGATGTTCTAATGATTGTCTGTTAACTTCCATCATGAATGACTCTCAATATTTGCAGAATTTGGGCAACTTGAAGAAAGAATTACCTTGTTATGCAAAGGTAAAGAATTTTGTAATTTTGAGTGACAAGGTTAACACAAAAAAGAAGCCACATCTCTGTAAGCTTAATGTAGGGAAAAGTTACCTCTCTTCATTTTGAAACAAATACAAAGTTGTCATTCCTGTGAGTTCAGGCTTCGGGCTAACAGTTTAGAGTGTTCTTGCTGTCTCCAATAAGTTGGAACAAAACTGAAGCATTTCCAAAAGCCAAGGCTAGCTCATCTTGCAGGTAAATGCTAAAGAATTCTCCTAGATCTAACCAACTCACCTAAAACATTAATTATTCAAGGAAGAGGAGTTTGTATTATAGGGCTAATAAATGAGCAAGTATTTCCATTTTTTAAAAAAGTAATCTAATGTAAATATAGATAAAGATATAACTATGGCTATGGCTACAGATTTATTGCTGCTTCATTAAAACATAAGAAAAATGAAACATCAACTAAGAAATCTGTGTATTGAATGAAAGCACATTACATTTATGAAATCAGAAGCGTCTAATAACAATATATATTTAATGTAAAAGAACTACTACTAAATAAGACTTCAGTTAAATGGCCTTTTAATTAAAATTAAATAAATTTTTGAATGTTATAAAAAAAGTAATTTATAAACAAAAATTAGAATTTAGGTCAGATTTTTATATCATGTCCCCATCTATCCTTGCCTCTGGTTAAGTTCTGAAATATCTTACTTGCTTTTCATTTTCCAATGTTGCTTACTATACTAACAATGGTTGGTGGACCAGATGTCCTGTTATTTCATGATCCACAAATGTAAGGCAATAGACAAATATTAAGGTCAACCAAAACTGAAACAGGTAATAATGTTGAGAGAGGAAGGCAGAGAGTAGAAGAGAATAATGGGCCCTTGAGAAGGTCAGGCGCCTCTGCCCATATCCAGGAGCACCACGCAGAGGGCAGAGAAAGGCCAAGTGGTCCTTCAAACACTCTTTCAAGTGCCACTTTCTAGGTTGACCCACCCATCCAAAGGGCAAGGCACTGCTGAGCATTATCTGCTGAGATGCCCTCCTCAATGAGCCGTGTGTCAGGAAATATCATCAGGCAGTTTCTAAACTGGTCCATAATCACTATTCCCTTGAACTCTGAGGCCCAAGCAATCTACATCATTGAACAATGTTAAGCATCACCATAAGATACCGAACAAACAAACACAACAATGCCTTTTGAGACATCCTAACTCATTTTGGGTCAGTGAGTTAGTGGCCTCTGGAATTGGGACTATGGAGGCGAGGAATGGTGATGAATTCTCTTGGTTTTGGCCCCAATGCCCGCCCAAAGGATGTTTTAATATTTGGGAAAATTTAGCATCCAGAGATTCAGGTTGTAGAGAAGATTCTCACTAGAAGTAGAAGTAAGGGGCAGAGCAGGCGGCAAAGGCAGAGAAGAAATGGGATGAAATAGGGGTCTCAAATGAGCAGAGTGAGGGCACTTAGCAGAGTGATTGAGTCCAACCTTTCTTCACTATCCTGTAGAGTATGGAAAAAAAAAGAAGAGCAGGTGTTCTTGGTAAGAAGCAAGAGATTATAGGAACAACGAAACATACTTTCTTAATGATTGGCTCAGCACCTCATAATAAGGCAATGAGTGGTTACACTTAAGCTATTTTGAATTATTTTAAATGTGCTACAATACCAATGAATTTCTAGGGCTAACTGATATCCATAATGGAGAAATAAAGGGATAGAAGGGAGCAGAAAGCCAGGTCTGGCCACAGTTCTTTCTGAGATGGAAAAGCAGGTGCTAGAGAGGTTTTGTCCTGCATGTATATATGGGGATCCAGACAAGAGAGACTGGGAACAGCCACCTTGAGGAATGGAGGTTTCAGGTACAAGTGGATGAAGGGAACCTTGAGGGTACGGCTCAAGTGACATGCATTGTAATACTGTTCAGAGCATTTTCTAGGGACTCAAGTAAATATTTTGTGTTACTGGAGTTAATATTAAGCTTTATACACATTTGGAACTCCATCTTGGTCACTTACTAAAAAGATTACCTTGGGTAAGTCTCCTGGCCTTTCTAAGCCTCAATTTCATTATCTGTAAGTTGGAGTAATAGCAGGGCCAGCTCCATAAGGTTTCTCCAAGGATAATGTGTGATAATATGCTAAAGGTTTAGCATATGTGGTCCTCTGAATTATTCCTAATGCTTCACCTCTTTCTGTATCCACATGTTTTCCCATGTAACTTGGAAATTCTTCCCACATAAGGCAGAGTTTATTTCCCTGTACCACTGATGTTGGGCTTGGCCACGTGATTTATTTGACCAATGGAATGTGGGTAGAAGTTTCCACCATATGCCTTCAGAGGAATCCACTATGTAAGCTTCCAACCTCTGCCATGAGAAGAATACACCCCCAGGGGCTGCTACCTCTTTGGTCTGGGTCTCAGAATGAACACACATGAAGCACACCTGAGCCAAACCTGCAGAACTTTGAGTGCGTGAAAAAACGCTTATTGTTGAATGCCATTGAGTTTTGGGCTGGTTTGTTATGTAGCATTAGGTGATTGATACAACACAGTCCTGGGACACAGCCTGGGAATTTGCATTTCCAGGTTACACACAATAATAGACCTTGTGAATCACTGCAATATCCTCACTGTTCTAAAGCCACATCACTTTTAAAAGAATCACTTGAAATTTACCTTTGAAAGGTACACATTCACTGCCAGTTGACTTTGTGGGAAAATTATCCTTTCTTTTAAAGAGTTCTCGAATTTCCTCTCCTACGTTTTGCTCAAAGCTTATCCTACCCTTTTTTCTCCAGAGACCTCTTCAAAATAGACTTCCCTTTTTTCTTCTCACTTCGATTCCTTTGTATCCTTCAATACTAGCTTTACACCTGACTTTTTCACAAGCCTTACTTGACTACTCCAGCCCACACTGATCTCCCCTTTCTCTGCACACCTGTTGCTTCTGTCCTCAACGCTGTATGGTTTAGACTAACCCCGTAATGATTTCATGAGTTTCTTTCCTCCTCTGGGCTAAAGTGACAACCGCTCCAGGCAGGGGCTGTCTTTACTGCTCTGTATCTTCCACAATCTCTAACATAAAGAGAGATATACAGTCAAGGCTTTCATAACAAGTCAATAGATATTACTTTGTTGACTTCACAGATTTTTATTATTATTTCTTTAATTTTTTTTGTGAGGAAGATCAGCCCTGAGCTAACATCTGCCAATCCTCCTCTTTTTGCTGAGAAAGACTGGCCCTGGGCTAACACGTGTGCCTATCTTCCTCCACTTTATACGGGACGCTGCCACAGCATGGCCTGACGAGCAGTGCGTTAGTGCGCGCCCGGGATCCGAACCCGGGCTGCCAGCAGCAGAGTGTGCACACTTAACTGCTATGCCACGGGGCCGGCCCCTGATTTCACAGATTTTTAAAAGCTAGCTCTGATGAAACTGAATGTTTCATTTACAAGAGAAGTTAAGATTTATTTTTGAGACAATAGACATGAAATTGCATCTCAAAACAGCAGAACAGCACCTTTCCCCTTCCTTTTTTTAAGGTGTTCCAACCTCAAGTTTTGTGTTCTTCTCATTTGGGGGCAGAGTCTGAGTTTCACAGAAACATAGTAAATGTTTCCAAGTTGGAAAAAGGCTTCTGTTTCCAAAGTCTCACGTATCCCAAATAAATCTGCCCCACCCTCATTTTCTTTACCTTGAAAGATGCAGAGCTGCATGATCCTTAGTAGGGTTCAAACCTTTGGTTTCAGGGAGTAGTGGTATTTCATGCCTTTGCCAACAGCTTAAAACGCATGGAGATAACTAAGTTGAAAGTTGTTTATGAATGAGAATCAGCTGTACAACTTTTATCTCCTTTATAGTTATCTTCCTTTGAATCAGATGGACAACTATTCACGAAAAATGGCATTCAGTCACCATCTAATTTGCTAGCCATAATTTTTTAGATTCCTTGGGAATAAATATTGACCCACAGTGGAATTTTCCTCTAGTCTAATATTGTGGGAAATCTAAATGTTTTAAATCTATCATTTCTTATGTCTAGATTAAATTTACATAAATAACTTCTTAAGAACATGGAACTGTCAGGCAGTATCTCCTAAAGCTAAACATATGTGCCCACCCTACAACCCAGCACTTCTGAAACTCCTTGGTATATCCAACAGAAATGACTGCATATTTCCACCAAAAGACTTGTATAAGAATTCTCATTGAAATTCCAAACTGGCAACAATCCAATGTCTATCAACAGTAGAATGGATAAATTAATTGTAGTATATTCATACAACAAAATATTACACAACTATATAAAAAAAAATTCAACAGCAAGGATGAATCTCATAGACATAATTGTGAATGAAAGAAACCAGATCCAAAGGAATAAATTCTGTATTACTCCATTTGTATGAAGTTCCAGAATAGGTAAGATTGATCTATGAGAATAGAAGTTAGAATAGTGCTTCTTGGGGAGGGGGTGGGTATTGACTGGGAAAGGGTAGAAGGAAGACTTTTGGGCTGCTAGAAATGTTCTAGATCTTAATCTGGATGGTAGTTACATGGCTGTATATATTATAAAAATTCATCAAGCTACAGACTATAAAATAGATGCACTATATATATGATACCTCAATTTAAAAAAAAAAAGATAAAAAAGAAAATCTCACCTGGAATTAGGAAAAAAGTGGATATTCAAAATGCCAGTGTTCATAACTTACCGCATTTAATTTATTAAGCCTTTAGGTTTCAGCATAGCATGATATTAAGACAGATATAACTAGTCAATGAAGCGTTAAACTGGACATCATGAAACATGGTGTCTGGTAAATGTTTCAGTTACCTATACACTTAGTTCAGGAGTGTACAAAGATACATATCAACAAGGACAAGCCATTTGGTACACTGACTGGCTAAATATCCATCAGTGGTTATGTCCTATGACCACCTGTCTCCAGATTGACAAGATAGTGTTAATGCTGCAGCAAGGGAAACAGAAACAAAGGCAGATGCTGATGCTGCCTTAACAATGAGGGCCTATTCTCTCCCATGCACCTGAGAACACCAGTGAACTTAGTCATTCAGCAGCAGAAACCTCGTGGTTTCTCTCATCCTTGGCTCTTTGTCATGTGACCACATTATTTCCTTACGACGTGATCCTACCCTGTGTCTCTTGACAATGGAATCCTCCAAGCTCATAAACTGTGTCATCCTGATTGACCAACCAGAGGTCATCATTTCTCACCCTCCTCTTATCCCAAGCTGTTTGCTCTTATTGTTCGTTTAAAAAAAAAAAAAACAATGAAAGGGAAGGAAAGACAGTAATCCAAGTCCAGTAACAAGCAGCACAAAAGATTCATTTGTGAAGGGCAAAGATTAACAGGACTAATAGCTCTAGGGGTTTGGGGAAAGCCTGTCTGCTTCAGAGAACCAACAGGGAAAAGTTGAGTGCAGACAAATTGCTTGCTCCAAAGGGAATACAACGTGGGTGGGTATGGAAATAACTATGTTCTGAGAGCCTGTTTTACTTTCTGTGGTGTTTCACCAACATGAGATGCAAGGACAGCCAGAGCAGCAGAATAACACACCTGTGATAAAACCAGCTGTCTCCTTTCCTCCAGACACTGAAAGTTTAGCTTTTGGTTCAGAATTACATATGGTGAAGACTCAATTTACCAGACTTGTCAGTTATTAAGTCTTTATCAAATTGTTTTTCATGTTGTACCTTCATTTAAATGGGAAGAAAAAGAAAAACTTTCTTGAGAGGTTACACAGATATTTTCTTCAACCATAACTTGAGTTCTAGCATTTTATGAGAATTTGTTCTTCGAAAGGTGACCTAAAGGCATCATAAGAATCTCACTAAGGCTTTCTAGATAAATGCTTTGGAGAAACGCCTAATAGCTAGAGTTAGAACAAGACGCGTTTGCTGATATTTAATTTTAATATTTCCATTCACGCAGCCCTCTGAATAGTAAAGAGATGATTATTTTTACACTTTTGTTGTTGTGTTTAAAATACTAAATGATCAGAATTGCACGGAAATAAAAGTAAACAACACACGAACTAAGAATATGGTCATCTTTTCACTAGTTTGGGGGAGAAAAGCCTCCCAAAACTAAATCTTTTCATTATAGTCCTCCAGATAAACTATTTTCATAAATAAGCCTGGATATCCCTCCTGGCATAGTTAAGACAACACATTCTTCTAATCAAAGCAGAGGGACATGTTTTATCTTTGCTGATCTCACTTAGAATTACCATTTGGCTCTCTAGAAAAGTGCTTTTCAAACTGTGGTGTGAGATAGAATAACTGGAAGTGCTCACTAAATGTACAGACCCCTCAGGCCTCATCCCAATATTCTGAGTCAGCAGGTCCGGGGTGGGCCTTGGAAATTTTATTTCTGTGAAACATTCCAGGTAATTCTGATGTGGGAAGCTCACAGATTGCACTTTGAGACTCCATAACTCATCCCCACACTCCACTGGTTCTGAATTGCTAAGTCTTAGTCCCAACATCCTTGATTTTAACAGTTCCAAAGTTAAGACGGAAGTTTGAAAACCGCAAGACACAAACCTTGTCCCATTGTTTCTAACACTAAACTAAGGAATGCTCCAGTGCACAAACAGGAACATGCTCATCTAGAAGGCCACTCACATAAATCACCCACCATCCTGCTTCCTGACTGGAGTCAATGCAAACCCTACCCCAGGTCCCCTTTAGTAACTATCTGAGTACACACAGTAACTTAATTGCATAGGGATAGTGAAAGGGTTTGAGAACTATCAAGAAAAGCTAAGAACTCTTTTTTTTTCCCACTGCATTTTGCCCGAGGGTTAGCAACACCCCACGAATACCCACATGTTTAACAGAAGCAGCAAATGTTAGAGGGCACCATCATCTTATTTAGAACATTCCATCTTCCCAGCAAAGAATGGGTTTCAACAATACACCTTTGCTTTGTACCAAAGAAAGTTCAATTCTACACTAAGGGCTCTCAAGACAGGAATGTGAAACTATGGTCCAGGAAAAAACCCTGTATCAGTAAAAGCCTTATCAGGGTATCAATTAAACTGTATTGAACTAAATGCAGTGGTTTTGTTTTTCCTCCAGCTCTCCTACTTGTCCTCTGCAAACTGTTCCAACAGCCTTCTCCAGTGAAAGGATTTCAGAAACAGGAGCCGTCTGCAGGGGAGGAAGAGTGAAGTGTTGATATGCTGACCCATGGGGTACAAAAGCCCACTGACAGATGGGAAGAAAAAAAGGCAAGTGCCGAAAGGATTAAACACAAAAGGATTTTATAAGCAGTAAAGGCAATAATGAGTCCCTCTGGAAAGAGGCCACCACATATTAACAGGGGCCATTTGATCTGTTAGAGGGCACAGACAGACAATGAGAGGAGTAAACAAAATGCCCCAACACATTTGGGTAAATAGGGGAGACGATGGTCATATGAACAGCCAAGTGGGAGTGCTGCCAGCACGTCTGTTGGGCCTCTGGAGGTCGGATTTTGAAAGCCTATGAGGGTTATACCGATTTCAACATACGTTCTTATCCTTGGGATCTGGAAGGCAATTATAAAGTCATCTTTCATAAGCGGGCTATCCCACAAACATTACTCGGCTGCTATTACGCCTGACAGTTGGGCCAACTTCGGGTTCAAAAATAGCCCATTTGTCAGTTTCCTCTACTCCCTGCTATTGTGAAAGAAGCAGAATTACAAGGTATTGCTGGGACACCAGTTGAATCACTTTGAAATTGTGGCATTGGTTTGTCAGAAGAAAGAGGGGACTTCGGGCCCCAGGGTCCAGGAAAGGATAGTGGGTTGCACAAAAGGAAATGCCCACTTTGGGAAAGCTGTCTGCGGAATTCCCTAAAATGAGGTGCATGTTGGAGCTACACAAATACTTCAGAGATCTTTTAGATTCATAACCCCCCACTCTGTCTTGTTTTGCCACGTCTCACTCTCTCTTCTCTAACACTCTATAGAGTGATGAAAAACAAATAAACAAAATAGGAATCTGCACCATGCCCTCAGGAGAAGCACAATAGCCACTGACAAATGCTCATGGAGCCTTCACATGGCCTATTATGAGCATACCATGTGCCTTTACTGATGACTTACTCACCAGCTTCTGAATCACTCCACATAAAGAAAACTCAAACATACGTTTCTCCTTTTAGACTAAGAGAGCCCAGCCAGAAAATGCACACAAGTAACCAAACACAGACAAACAGTTGCCTTTCTAAGAGACAGCAACTCTACACTAAAACAGCATGCCAGCCTCATAGTAGCAGCAAATGCACGGGGCTTCAAATCTTTAACGGAACTCCTCAAAAGGTCTGTGTTTCCTTTCCTTATCTAGATATAGAGGAGTCTTGAAGTCAAGCCTTCACGCTGGAACATGCTCACCGCGCACCTCTGAAGACTCACTGGGTCACAATCAAGGCAGCAGGATGATGAAACAATCACATATCCATGATGGGAAAAATGCAGTGGAAAAAGGCATCATGCAAAAACATTTCAGTTATCATAGAGGCTCTTGATAAATGCACCTTATTGACACGTTGAGATTAGACAGATTCTATCTCATTCAGAGAAGGCACCAGCTTTCTCTTACCTAATTAAGTATGGAAATGGCTCCCTCTACCTTAAATATCTATTTGATTATATGTGTATGTATATATACATTTATAAGGTGTGAAAATTTATAAACACACGAAATATATTTTAATTATATACAATATAATATGTATATGTTTATACTAGTTTCAACCATATGAAACTGCCTTCTTTTGCAGATTAAAAAGTATTTTAGTTGAGCATCAGCAATTTCACATGGTTCAATCAACATGTAGCATGGTGGTCATTAAGCCAGTGCATTTCATCTCCAAACTCATCCTCTAAATGCTGGTTTGGATGCTGAGGTTGGGACTCTGCAGACCATGTTTCTGTGCTGCCACTTGCTCTCTGCTAGACTGGGCAGTAAGCGGCACTAGAGGGAGACTGCAAGATGGGAAGAGAGAGAAAGTCTTGCCTCTTCCTGTTGGCTTGCTATTCCAGTGAGCGTCCCCCGCCTTGCTTCTTCACCTAGCACTGGCTTTTGAGTCCAGCCTCCAATCCTATGGCTTTATATATTTATTTTTGCCCCACATGCTGAGAACTAGTCTCATTGCATCCCCTCAGATCTAGCTCTGTAGGGTCCCTTCTCTAAGCTTCTCATAACCCCAGCTCCTTCTCCTTTTTCCTGTAGCCTAAGAGGTAGTAGCTGCTTACAATATCTATTATTTCTTTAGCAAATTTCAGGATTCCAATATCTGTTTAACAAATTTATATATTAAATTTTCTCTTAAAATAATTGGCATGGTTTCTCCTTTCTTGATTGGATCTTGACTGATACAGTATGCATACATATTTAAAATGTCTATTTTATGTATATATGCTTATTTTATAGAGAGAGAAACATAGGAACACAGAGAAATAGAAAAGCTTAAAAATGACAATGATGCCATACACATTTTAATACATTCAGACAATACCGGCTATTGGAATTATGTGTTTCCTCAAGCCTAACCTCCCCCCAAGCCCACAGAAACTGCACCCAAGTGGCAAGAAAACCACATGTAGCCTTTATAATAACAGTTTAAAAATCATTAGTCTGTCAACCTGCCAAATCAGAAAGACTCTGATGACAAATACTGAAAAATGATGAGTCCATCTTTTGTCTATGGGTCATATGAAAAAGTGGATTTGATGCCTGATTCATTCTGATAGTTCACCCATATTTTTCAAAAGTCTTCCCAGTTTTGACACAAATAGCTTTCTAAGATGCCCACCCTGATTAACGGGGCTGTTATCTTCAACATTAAGCTCTGCTGGGTTGTCTGCCCCTCCCTTGGTCATGTGGGGAAGAGGGGTTGACTTGAACACAGTTGTCCACATCAGCTTTCACTCCTCATGACCATTACCAAGGGCCTCAAATTGCCACAATGCAGGAAGGCCTTTGGTGTGGTCAACCTTTCTGTTCCTAATTTTAACACATAGACCACTCAGTAAGAAATAGCTTTTAAAAAAGGCCTCAGAAAAGCACATGGTTTCCATCCAGCAGCTAACTGACCTCAGATCCACTTCAAAACAATATTTCATATTATACATATCACATTGGGTAGAAGGGCAATTTTCTAATCAAGATGTTTTGCTATTTCCTCAAAAGTTCACATGATTGGATTACACATTACAATAAGCACGGTGTTTTATATCATATACGCATTGACATGTACAAACGGACTTCCTTCAGTAACTAAGACTTACGCATACTGACAAGTATGCAAGCACACACTCTCAAACGCAACACATGCCATAGCCTCCCAAACATGCAAACCAATTTTAAAGTATTAAATAAGCTCCAGGGTTTTTTTAAATTAGCACATAAGAAATGTTCCAATGCCAAAATCATCTATTAATAATGGGAGTCATTTCCAGTGTATAAATATTTGGGCAAGCTGAGTATCCTACCATCCTCAACTCTGCAGTGAATGAAGTAGCTAAGCAGTCTGCCCATCTGGCACATCAGAGGCACATGTAGGACTAGATTCTATGCCCTAAGGACTTCTCAATGATATCCTTAGGAGATGCTTTCCACCCACCCTGGAAGGCACCTGAAGCTCCCACAGTTCTCATACAAAAAATAGTACGTGCATCTCTCTGCCTGAGGGTGCAATAAGGGATCAGACTTGGGAGTTAAATAACCCAACTTCTTTGCCCCTTGCTTGAGCAATTCAGAGGGTCCCCAACAGGAATGAACCCCGTTGCCCAGCCTAATAACCCACTCATGGACACACTGTTTATTGGATTTCCTGTCTTACTCCCCCACTCCCACAGCAATCTTCCTGGCATCACCTCCCAAATAAATATTTGGACCCAAATTCTTGTCTCAGAGTCTACTTTTGGGAAATGCAAACTAAGATAGCCACTTAACCTCCAAGCGCCGTCCCTGGCCCAAGCACTGCAGCATCACACGTTAACTGTCGGTTCTCCTCGGGCCAGGATACAGCAAAATCCCAAAGGTCTCCTCCTCTTTCCCGAGAGGATGGTTTCTTGAATCTGTCACTATCACCTCATATTTTATGTGAAGGAGATTAGGTTCCTAGTGTGTTCCTCGTCTGTAAATTCTGGGGATGTAATGTACAACATGGTGACTACAGTAACAATACTGTATTGTATATGTGAAAGTTGCTAACAGAGTAGATCTTAAAAGTTCTCATCACAAGTAAAAAAAATTGTAACTAGGTGAGGTGATGGCTGTTAACTAATCTTATTGTGGGAATCATTTTGCAATATATACATATATCATATCATTATGTTGTACACTTTAAACTTATACAATGTTATATGTAAATTATATCTCAATAAAACTGGAAGAAAAATTTAAAATTATTAAAAAAAACACATAGCTGTGACCAAAAAAAAAAGAAATAGATGATAGTAACCTGTGCAAGAACATTTGCTTCCTTACTGTACAGAGAATCAAATATAAGAACAGCAGCCCCAGCCCAAGGAAAATGCCCATGTGTCAGATGGAAACTTGATGTCATCTTTCTAATAAAATGAACAAAATACACACAAAAAATTATATGTGGTGTATATATACCACTTAAATAACTGCAAGCATTAACCAGACTTTGACCTACCTTCTTTATTTCCAAATTGTGGAATAAACCAATACAGGTAGAATTCAGATAGTGTCCATATGTTTACTATACTTTGTAACAAGTTTCATCAAACTACTATATAAGGAGTGACAGTAGGTACTTATAATCTCAATCTGAAACAGGCCAATGGCCTCTATCTTGTGCTGGTATCCAGATATATTTCCTAGAAGAGCCACCGACTTAAAGTGTCATTTTTTTTGTCACCTCCAAATATATCAAAGAGTGTCAGGGTCCTCCTGTTTCCTTGGCAGATGACAGTTAACATCTGCTTCACACGACTGATTTTAAACTTTATCTTCTGGGATCATTCTTATCTGTGTGGCCAAGCTGGTGCTGTGCTCTTAAGAAGGTGAATTTGACAATGTGCTGCCCAGCAGTGAGAAATGAAGCCAAGTCAATGGGATATGCTTGGGGAGGAATGTCTCAACCCTGAGAGCACAAGAAAAAATCCCAGTTGCCCAAATTTCACTCAAGGGTCAACATCAGAGAATCTCGGGGTGTCAGGGTGACCCTGTGATTCTGAGATTTTGAAAACTCTCCACGGGAAATTCTCCACACATCGTAACTTCCACGTACTGCAGAGAACTATAAGAAAGAGACCATTTAACTGCAACTGCAAGCTTGATTCTCATAGAAACCACTCACATGCCTTTAGATAAATCTTTGTCTCTATCCTTTAGATTCTTTATCTGTAAAATGGATATAATAGCACCCACCCTAGCTACCTCACAGAAAAAGAGCAAAAATCTTACACAACCTTGTTTTAAAAATTGAAAAAAAATGAAAAGAAAGAAATCATTGTTTGGGGTACAAGGATCCTGTGGTGCAGAAATGCCATATAGCTTAAATAAAACATTTTTAGAGGCCCTTTCCAGAAGAACAACCATTTAAGAAAAAAAGATAGGGAAGGAAGGGAAGGGGAAACACAAAACAGAATAATAATGATAATGTGAGTGTCTTTTATTTATGAGAAAGAGAAAAGACTGAATAGGAAGTTTTAAATTATTTTCCCAAAATTAGGAAATAATTGAATTTTTGAAAAATTCAGTGAAATAGAAATAGAACAATGGGCGTAATGCTCTAGTACACTTAGAAACATGAAAAGTACTGCAAACATTATCACACATCACACTATAAAACTGATACTGTTTGACATTTGTTGACGCTTCTATTAAATTATTCCTGGGAATACTGGAATATTTATAGGATAACAGCAATAGAATCAGAAATATCAATTGAGCACACTTATTTAATTCTAATTATGTCTTTATATGATTTCTAACGTTAATCAATTAAAGAGGTGACCATGGGGCACTTAGTGTAGTGCAAACTGATGCCTACAAATTTCTCAGGTGTAGTCATGGAACCCGTCTCAAAGTTGAGCCTCTCTACTAGTGCCCTGGACAAATCCTGGCCATAGGCTTTTTGAGTACAAGAGGCCTTAGTTTTGCAGTAAGTATCATTAGTCTGCTACTTGGCTTTTACTTGTTCTGCAAGCATTTGCCACTGTTTTAATTCCAGTGGTGCTAGGGTTAGGACCCCAGCCTCAACTCTCTGTCCAATCCCTTCAAGAACTGGAATTCCAAGCGTGAAACTCAGTCCTCACAGCTTGTTCGTCATCATGTGACACCAGGTCTTTCTGATGAGGATAGGCTTTCCGCTAGCCCCTACTGCTGGCCACAAAATAAGCTTCAGCGCTCTTCTCTCATGCTGACCCATGTCTCCCTCTGCCGCCCTCCTATCAAGCCACCTGCATGTCAATTGCTGCCTTGATTTCCTCTGTCACCTTCCTCATTGTTGCACATTTATCTGGAATATTGAGTCCAGTCATGTTCAGAAGAGGCCTCTCAGAAATAACTTTGACAAACACATCGGGCACCAAAATAACCACATTCCTATGAGGGGCATCAGCAACCCCTTTGTAGAGCCACTGACCTTTATGTTCCCAATCTAGACACAGCAAGATTGAAGCCAAACTTGTATTCTAGTGTCTTTAAACATTCAGTGACAGATTTCGTCCAGAGCATAGGAGCCAGGTTCCTAGGTGGGATTCGAGTAAATCTTTTAAGTATAACCATGGACATAGTTCTCATGTGAATGTCTTCTGATATATTTTCTCTTATTAAAAAAAAAAAAACACACACAGTTGAGAACCATGACACTAGCCAATTGGTAACCCTTGAGATTTAAAGCTGAGAAACAAACAAACAAAAAATTCATCTTCTCCCTCTAAAGCCTTCCTACCCAGACCTTCAAGATGTTGCTAAAGACCTGGAGCCAAAGCCCACTTACACGATCAAGCCCTATCCCAGCATCTCAATATCCATAAAGCTCCAGAGGCACCGCCTTGACTAAAAGTGCTTTCCCTTTCGGGTCTACCCAGACACTAAAATTTTGGGGTCAGCCTAGATCATCCAACCAGCCACCACATGTGTCAATTCTATGATTCCCTAAAACAATTCAATGAGTTATCAATAAGTATTTAAAAAACAACAAACTATTCTGTGGCCAAATCCAAATATTTTGGGGAAACTCAGGTTAAACAAAATTAAACCAGTTTACTTATTGCAAACTTTCAATACATTTTCAGATGATAATATCATTCTCCATCAGGGAATAAAATGAAACTCTTTTTTGAAGGGTAGTTCACAAGATTAGTCCTCCATGAAACATACTTTACGGGACTCCTTGTGAGCCAACAGTTCGTCTATTGATCTTTGGACCACTCCATTAGCACAGATATAGCTCTGAACAGAAACTAAATAAAATGGAATGGAATGACGTGGAGTGGAGTGGAATCAAATCAAATGGAGTGGAGTGGAATGCCTGAGAACACTGGTAGCTTGCCAAAAGAATACAACAGCTGTAATCTAATTTCAGCTTCTAGGCCAAATCATACAAAAAACTATATCTGTTCCCTGTCTTCACTGTCAAAGCAGGCTATATCCTACCTGACTAAGCAAATAAATGTTTGGTAAACAAATGCACTAATGTGGCACGATACCTAACAAATGCAATAATGTGTACTAGATATACAACAGGAAGATATTGTTAGAATCAAGGAAGCCTTCAGAGATCTGCTTCCATAGAAACAGGGGACCTATCCTTGCTTTGTCCCCGGTTTCTCCAGGTTTTTCTCAGTCTCCCCTCAGTGTTCAAATCCTGTGCCAATCCTCTCGGAAGCCTGACCATATTCTCCAAACCAGCCAATACTGTCTCTTCAGAGCCCTTGCTGTCCCAACTGGTCCTCTTCATCCTTGAAAACCTACTCTGGATCTAGCTGCATCCTCCAAGTTCAAGAGGGTTTTTTCAGCAGTTCCTTTTTGCCTGTAAAAAACAGTACCTTCCATATGCTTAGTTACTCAGAAGACAGCTAAAATGACATTGCTTTGGGACCTAAAGGATGGAAGAATGCTTATATTGAAATCCTTGGGTTCCTAATTGCAATCAATTCTGGTCACTGGGCTTCATTCCTTTCTGATTAACTCCTTCCCATCACATTCCACAATTCTAGTAAATAGAACTTTCCCTAGCCCCTACATCTGAGTCCCAGAGTTGACTGATGTCTCCTGTCTTTTACCAACCTCCAGCATTTCTAGGAAATATAGTTATACTCACATACTCCATCCAGTCCGTGTGGAGAGCAGACCTACTATATTTCTTTATTCTGGCCTCTGTCTACCTTCTGAGGCCTCAGACTTTGCCTCCAGCCAGAAGTCCTTGATTCTCACTGATCACCAATTTTCTTGGGCCCACTAGTGCTTCCAGGTGCTGGTGGAACCTCCCCAGACAGTCTCCTGAGGCTGCCACTCAGCTGGACCCAAGCCTTGGCCTACTGCACTTTCGATTAAGCCCTGCTTTCCCCACATCTGACTCCACTCTAGGCATATGTGCCACAAAGCAAGTAGGTTTTGAAAGACAATTAAACCCAGATTCTAGAAAACCCAGCTTATAGTCTATATGTGTACAATTTCTCAAGTGGTCAATTCTTCAAAGTCACAGACATACCTACCAACCAGCCAACAGATTCCAGCTCCAGAGAATTTGGTTTCACAACAAGAAAGGCTTTAGGGGAATGATTTATGTTCACAGGGCACGAGCACTCTCGTGTTCCTGAATTTCCAGAGTGAAATGTATGTCTTGGCTGCTTAGAAGTCTCCATGTCTCTAATTGTGCTCCTAGCTTGGAAGCTGTGGGGGTGCTTGGACCAGCAGAGAATTCCTGATGTGTGATGCTTCCATGAGAAGTGCTATTTCAATCGCGGAAGTCTAACACATCTGATGGGCAGACTGCCCACTGGGCCATCTTGTCTGCCAACACTCCCACATTTATTAAGGTTCTTTTGTGAGATAAAGAGGTTGGACACCTGGATCCTTCCAAAAGCAAAACAAAATTAAAGCTGCCATTACCTGTCTGCCCTGTGCAAAGCCATCTACCCTACTGTCCTTTTGGTTTTATTGGGGACAAGCAGATGTCTCCAAGAGAAATTCGGAAACCTGAGCAAAGAGAATTCATTTAAGATTCAAAAGAAGAACTTAATCCAAAAGCACAACCTACCTGCCAGACAGTGAATATAGGAGCTAGTAGACAGGGAACTGGAAACAAGTAGAGACTCATTACAAAGACCCTGCTGGGCCCCATCCCTCCACCACTCCTTCTCCTACCTGAAGCTGACTGGGTCCCAAGCTGCAGGCTAGTCCTGCTCCAGATTCTGGGGTCTTCATGTGAATTTAAGGTACTCTATAAACTCCTGGAATTAAATTTCAGGTAAAATTTGCTGGTTCAAGTTTAACAATTAATCTTCTGTTTTGTCCTTACAATCAAGCCATCATCTTGGGTCCCTGTCTTGAGGCCCATGCTTGATTTTCCTGTTTTGCTCATGACATAGAGACCTGAAGAAGTACTGCTACATCTCCTTGATGTGAGCAGATACTTTGCCTGCTTGAGCCCCATATAATGACCTCTTTGTCAACCAATCTCTGTACTCTGCTCACTTGATGAGATCCACCCTACATCTCTTGAGACTTCACTGAATTTAACCATAGAACAGACAATCAGTTATTGCCCCTTCTCTGGACATTCTGCTGGGCCTGGCTGATGATCCCGTCACCTACATCTGAGTCTGCTGCCAAAGGTCTCCCCAATTCCTGTCTCAATCTTCTCCCAGAATGCTTCTACTGTTTTCAACAACACTCTTAGTTCCCATCTTCCTGAGAGCTACAGTACTCCATTCTGCCTTGCATTCCAGTGAGTTGTTTACAAGGCTATCTTGTCCATTCTTTTTTTAAGATCCTTGAAGGAGGGAGCCAAATCTTCCTCTTCGTTACAGTTGCTACAATGTTTTAAAAGGTTTTTTTTTACATCGTAGATGCTTAATAAGAGTTTGTTGAACAAATGAATGAATGAAAACATGACTGACTATCAAAAAGAGGTATCCATCTGTGGCCTTTGATATGATCAAGTAAACTGTAAAATATGGAATAGATGCAGTACTATAGACACATGTCCAACAGAGTAGAGTCATCAACACTGGCTCAGGTAAACTAAGAAATGCAGGTCATCCACAATGGCCTAGAAGCTTAGCCAATTTTCTAAAGGATCATAGTTAGTTCAAACATACTCTGTAAAGAAAGAGAACAATGAGCACTAAATTGGAAAGAAGGAGATTTAAGTCTAAGAAGAGTAAATTTGAGAGTAAGACTGCTCTGATAGACTGCTCTGATAATGATTCCATTGTAACACTTGGCCACACCTTACATATGCGATTGGTCATCTATAACAGAGAGAGTAAAAATGGCTACCAGTGCCAGACTGTTCTAATTGATTTACATGGGATAACTCATCTTACCCTCAAAAACTTCCATATGAGGTTCGTCTTATTCTAAACCCAATTCAGAGCCTAGGAAGTTGACGCACAGCAACAACAACAAAAAGTGGTGTGGAGAATTACGGTTAAAGAGTAGAATATTAATGTTATAAACCTTGACCTTAAAAATGATATAATTCACAAGAATCTGGAGGAAAAAGGAGAGTGGAAACAGAGGAAGTATAGTATAATTTTTAAAATATTTCATGGTAGATGGGGATAGAGCTCAAACTGAAATATTAGTTTAAAATTTTTAAAAACTCAAACCCCTTAATATTTTTCATATTTGTTTTTCTGACTGAGAGGATTATTTTAGGAACTAATATCTGTTATTAAAAATGTTTTTCTAAGGGGGCCAGCCCAGTGGCGTAGTGGTCGAATTAGGCGCGTTCCACTTGAGTGGCCCAGGTTCGCGTGTTCGGATCCCGAGCATGGACCTACACCACTCATCAAGCCATGCTGTGGTGGCATCCCACATACAAAACAGAGGAAGATAGCTTAGGGCCGATCTTCCTCACCAAAAAAAAATTTCCTGAGGTTCAGTAACTCTTTCTGTTTCACCTTAATTACTATTTCTTATGATAGATTCAAGGAAACACTTTTAGTTCAAATAATATGTATTGTATTAACTAATCTCTCACTCACTCTCCTTTCCTCTTGAAGTCAAGTACAATCAGTATTTTCTTATTCTATATATTCTGTACTAGATGAGGTGAGGAATTCAAAAGAAATATAAGATAGACGCACTCTATAGACAAGGCCTATGTCTGGAGAAAAAGCCATGTCTTACATTTTATTGTCTAAGAAAGCAGCTGGAGGGTGGAAACAGCAGCTTTCAGAGTTCTACTTGGACTTCTTCCCTCCTTTGTGAAGGGTGTTTTGTATATGTACAAGTTCCCATACCCCTCTCAGGGAAGTTCAGGCTAGGCACTAAAAATCTGATTTTACACAGTAGCCCCCTTATCTGCAGTTTCAGTTTCCCCACCTACTCGAAGCCAACTGTGGTCCGAAAATATTAAATGGAAAAATCCAGAAATAAACAATTCATAAGTTTTAAATTGCACACCGTTCTGAGTAGTGTGATGAAATCTCATGCCATCTGTCCTGCCCAGGACGAAAATCATCCCTTTGTCCAGCGTACCCACACTGTGTACACTACCTGCCCATTAGCCACTTAGTAGCCATCTCAGTTATCAGATGGAATGTCACAGTATCGCAGTGCTTGTGTTTAAGTCACCCTTATTTTACTTAACAACGGCCCCAAAGCACAAAAGTAGTGATGCTGGCAATTTGGATATGCCAGAGAGAAGCCTTAAAGTGCTTCCTTTAAGTGAAAAGGTGAAAGTTTTTGACTTAATAAAAAATGAAAAAAAAAATCATAAGCTGGGTTTGCTAAGATCTAAGGTAAGAATGAATCTTCTATCTGTGAAATTGTGAAGAAGGAAAAAGAAATTCGTGGTAGTTTTGCTGTCGCACATCAAACTGCAAAAGTTATGACCACAGCATGTGATAAGTGTTTAGTTAGGATGGAAAAGGCATTACTTTTGTGGGTGGAAGACATGAACAGAAAATGTGTTCCAAGTGACATCAACATGTTGCACCAGAAAGCATTGAGCCTATACAAAGACTGCAGCAAGGGACCCCCCGAAACTAGTGACACCAAGCCATTTACTGCAAGTAAGGGATGGTTACACAGATTCAGGAATAGGTTTGGACTGAGAGAGAGACAGACCACATTCACATAATTTTTATTACAGTATATTGTTTTAATTGTTCAATTTTATTATTAGTTATTGTTGTCAATCTCTTACTGTGCCTAATTTATAATTTAAACTTTATCATAGGTATGTACGTATAGAAAACACATAATATATATAGGATTCAGTATTATCCATGGTTTCAGGTATCCACTGCGGGTCTTGGGACGTATCCCCCACAGATAAGGGGGGACTACTGTAATTGTATGCTTATATCTCTTTTGCTGCATTTGCACTAAACTGAAGGTGTCTTCAAATTAATAATTACCATATTTTCATATCCATTCAAATCCAATCATATTCTGAGAACAATACGTAAATGACTCTCAGTGTGGCTGGAAGAAACTAATTACACATCAGAGAGAACGAGCTTACTGTGTTCCTGGTAGGCAGGCGCTTGCCCTCATAGTTGAAGCTAAACCCAGTTTCAAGCTATTCCCTTCTCCCACCATCTCAAACTATGGCAGAGTCATTTTGCTGCAGAGTCTGCTCACCTGTTCCCTTCTTGCCCAGTTCACAAGGCAGTGTGTAAGGTTTCCTCATCTTGGACACACAGGTTTCACTTGAGGAGAAAGGGTTTTACCAGGTACCCTACTGTTTCAGAGAAATTTAAGGCATCAAGAACTGTGAAAAAGCGCCATTTCTAGGCTAAGATGAGGGGAGCAGGATGAAGACCAAGGTCTGCGACTTGATAAGAAATGGAAGAGTCACTGAGGATCAACACACACATACAACAGTCTCATTTGTAAGTTCGAGGCTCACGTCTTCCACCCTGCACAACACAGAAATGAAACAAGGCTTCCACCCTATGGCATGGAGGGTTATCACCCAGCCAACAGGCACATTTGGAAAGAGAATGGAGCACATTTACAGTGGAGTCCATGGGACATACACTCACCGATTTTCTAACCAGACTTAAAAACAGCCACAAATTATTGATAATGTAAAAAAAACCAAGACAAATCATCATTGGGTCCTTTCCTTCACCATCATCTGTTCTTCACAGGCCCTTGGATTATCATTTTCAATAAAAATTTGTTTCATCTCCACATATAGTAACAAAATATGGAAAATTTAGGTTGTACAAAAATCATTATAAGACCTGTGGTTTATTTTAGGAGTTTATATTATAATAACTCAGAATCTCTAATAAAAGATCATTCTTTGCATTATATTCCTCTCATTCATTCATGCAGGGAATTCAATTTGGATTTACGAAAATAACTCAAGCAGCAATTTACAAGATGGATCAGATTCAAAATATTAAACATGACGAAATCAGTTAAGATACTGCATCGAGTGAGAACCAGGGTATTGTCAATGGGTATGAACAAAGACTAGGAGGGCATAAAGGCTAAAATAATAGGAAATTATGTGTGTCTGGAGATGGGTTAAAGAAAACATTGGGATTTACTGCCCGGATACTCTCATATTGCTCTTATGTCTCTTATAAAAGGAACTGCCCAAATCCATAAAGTTCTCTGGATACTTTGGTCCCCAGCTAAACACCAATGGGTCATAGCAAAAAGCCTCCAATGCAACGCATCACAAACATTTTTCATCAGGACACACGTGAAAGATATGCAAGACAGCACTCTCCAGACAGCAACACTGGTAAGATGAGCTGGGAGAAGAGTAAAAGTTGCAGTCCAGTAGCTGGCCTCCAATTCCTTTCTTCCCTTTACCCTACATCACTAAACCTGGCGGGATGTTACAGCCCATTGAGTGTGTGTCTTCATGAATCAGACCGGGTGGATGGCATGTCAGGTTGGGACCATTATCATCAAGCCCAAAAACCACTTTGAGTTCCATATATATATGCGGGACAAAGGGAAGCTGCTGGACACTCTGTCAACAATTCTGTGCTACAATCTAAGGTGGACACACTGGACATTCAGATTTTAAACCACAGCATCAAAAGAACAATGAAGTACTCTACCAACCTCAGAGTGAGAAAAAGTTTTAGGTACATGGTCAAGAGCAGTCATAGAGACAAGTAGACACCTGACAAGGCGAAATCAATGATGATCTGTATGTGAAGCAAACCTGAGAATTTGGGTGGTCTTTAAGAATTCTTTGCTTTGGAAACAAAGCTGCTTATGCCTTGGTCTATATGGCTAGGGGAGGTCATGCAGCATGTTCCATACATGCAGTGTATGGAACTAGGGCTGAGAGTTAGACCTGAGCTCTGTTCTTGATTCTACTGTTCTGTTGACCTGTCAATTTAAACAAAGTTTGTGCCTCAGTTTACTAATCTGTTCCATGAAAGGATTGAGCTAGAACAGACATTCCCAAACTGCTCTGCCATGTCACTATGGAGGCTTATATGAAGTCCATCTAGGGCTGGACTGAACACAAGGAAGGAGACAGGGCATATGGGAGAAGAAAGTGAAGAGGAAAGGGAAGATGAGATGCTAGAACGTTATGATCCCATCCCTGCCTCAGCCAAGGCTGCTTTAATCATCTCACTTTTAAAATACTAGTCTTCCTTATAAAATTTCTTTTGAGAACTGTGTTCTGATTCTAAAACTCCATACAACCCATTGGGATTAATGATCATTCAGGCCTTTCAATTCAATTTTAACCACATAGAATATTTGATTTTATTTGGTTTTTAGTACTACAAAAAGTACTTCATGGAGGGGGGAGGAGTCAAGATGGCGGCGTAAGCAGACTCTGAACTCACCTCCTCCCGTGGACACAGCCAATTTACAACTACTCATGGAAAAATTACCCCTGAGACAGAACTGAAAACTGGATGAGAGGAACTCCTGCAACAATGGACAATCCTAACTGAGGTGGAAGAGGCAGAGACTCCCTTCCGGAGAGGAAAAACGCCGCCTTCACAAGCCGCCAGCTTCACGGCCGCCGGGAGCAGCTCACAGGTACGCACGGCCCTGGAGGCACGGGGTCCTGAGCCGGGGAGCGCCCCCGCTGTGGGCATTTTGTGGACCCAGCACAATCGAGACCAGCAGCATAATATCTGACTTTGCCTGCTACTAAAATATTGGGGAGCACCCCCAGAAAACCCGGTTCACAAAGAAACTAAAACTGGCTCTTAAAGGGCCTGCGCGCAAACTCACCCGTTTCAGGAAGCACCCTAAAATCACCAGAAAGAAAGGTGTACAGTGCTTTGGTGACAAGAGACTCACCTAATAGGCTCTGAGTGCATCTCGGTGAGGGGTGAGACCTCTCCAGGGACTGGGACATTGGCGGCGGCCATTGTTGTGGCCTGGTGTGGGCGTGCTGACACAGACGCCATTGGAGTTCTCCCTGAGGCCAGCTAGCCCAGAGTGTGCCCCACCCGCTAGAGCACCGATTTAATCCAGCTCAGCCAGGGCAGGCAGCCCACCCTAGAGACTGGCCCCACCCAACAACAAGCCCTCAGGCAACTTGTGGGCCTGCATAGATTGGTGACTGGATTCTCTGCAGCCTGGCAACTGAGCCGACTTGAGCAGGGCAGGGTGTGCACAAGGAGCGGGTGGAGAGTGTGGGGCGGTGGCAGAGTGTGTCGGGCTCCCGCCGTGGAGAGACTGGGTCCGCTTGGGGAGGTCGGGGCGCTCACACAGAACAGGACTGTGTTGACTGTGTGTGTGGACCTGTGGGCGGCAGGGCTTCTCAGCCGCAGAAGACTTGTACTTCTCAAAGACTCGCATAGGAGGTTTGCTCCACCTTCCAAAACCTGAAACAATTGGGTGCTCCTGTGCCTGAGGCCAGTCCCACCCAGCTGCAATCCTCAGAGAGCTGACAAGAGACCTAATAGGCTAAAGGCTTACAGCAATTGTAAGGCCCTGAGCCTAACAACCTGCCACGGTGGGGGCCTACTCACTTAAAAGAAATACTGCAACACAAATGTGGTATTAGAACTTGCAGCCAACTGTGCTGGGGATCCCCACACCTGATAAAGAGACTGAAGGGCCCACAACAACTACAAGCAGCTGAGCATTACAACAGCTGGCCAGGAGCATAACTCAGCCTCCCTAGGCGCCTACAGGGAGAGCAAACAGGCCACAGCAGAAGGATACACGTAGCCCACATAGGGGTCACCCCAGGAACATTGAGAACTGAGGGAAGCACACTGGAAGCCTCCTGAGCCATCACTTACATAAGGTCACCTATCCAAGAGCAGGAGACGTAGCTGACCTACCTAATACGTAGACACAAGCACACGGAAAGAGGCAAAATGAAGAGGCAAAAGAATACATTCCAAGTAAGGGAACAGGACAAAACCCCAGAAAAGGAACTAAGTGAAACAGAAATGAGCAACCTACCTGACAGAGAGTTCAAACTAAGAGTGTTAAGGATGCTCACTGATCTGGGGAGAAGAATAGATGAACTCAGAATGTCAACAAAGAAATGGAAGATATAAAAAAGAACCAATCAGAAATGAAGAATACAATACTGGAAATGAAAAATTCATTAGAGGGACTCAAAAGCAGAGTGGAGGATACAGAAGAACGGATCGGTGAGCTGGACGAAAGACTAGAAGAAATTACCCGAGGTGAACAGGTAAAAGAGAAAAGAATTAAAAAGACTGAGGACAGTCTAAGGGACCTCTGGGACAACATCAAGTGCACTAACATCCGTGTTATAGGTGTCCTGGAAGGAGAAGAGCGAGACAAGGGGGCAGAGAATCTATTTCAAGAAATAATAGATGAAAACTTCCCTAACCTAAGGAAGGAAACAGACATCCAGGTACAGGAAGCACAGAGAGCCCCAAACAAGATAAACCCAAAGAGGCCCACACCAAGACACATCATAATCAAAATGTCCAGAATTAAAGATAAAGAGAGAATCCTAAAAGCCGCAAGAGAATGTCAAGTTACGTACAAGGGAAACCCCATAAGGCTATCAGCTGACTTCTCTGCAGAAACCTTACAGGCTAGAAGAGAATGGCACAATATATTTAAAGTGCTAAAAGGAAAAAACTTACAGCCAAGAATACTCTACCCAGCAAGGTTATCATTCAAAATGGAAGGAGAGATCAAAATTTTCCCAGATAAGCAAAAATTAAAGGAGTTTGTCACCAAGAAACCAGTGCTACAAGAAATGTTAAAGGGACTGATTTAAGGGGAAAAGAAAAGACCACAAATAGGAAAAATTATCTATTTCCATGATTAGAACGTAATGGATACAAATGCACAACAAAGAGGTTAGATATGATATCAAAAACATGAGGGAGGAGGGGAGTTAAAGAGTACAGCTTTCAGACAGAGGTCAAACTAAAGGGACCATCAATTCTGTATAGAAGAAGAAAGGAACAGAGAAGGACTACTAAAACACTGAGAAAAAAAAAAAAGTTAAAAAATGGCGCTAAGTACATACTTATCAATAGCTACTTTAAACGTCAATGGACTAAATGCTCCAATTAAAAGGCATAGGGTGGCTGACTGGATAAAAAAACAAGACCCATATATATGCTGCATACAAGAGACACACTTCAGACCTAAAGACACTCACAAACTGAAAGCGAAGGGATGGAAAAAGATACTCCACGCAAATGGCAATGAAAAGAAAGCTGGGGTAGCGGTACTCATCTCAGACAAAATAGACTTTAAAACAAAAACTGTAAAAAGAGACAAAGAAGGGCATTACATAATGATCAAGGGAACAATCCAACAAGAGGATATAACACTTGTAAATATCTACGCACCCAATGTAGGTGCACCTAAATATATAAAGCAATTATTAACAGACATAAAAACAGAAATAGACAGTAACACAATAATAGTAGGGGACTTTAACACTCCACTTACACCAACGGATAGATCATCCAAACAGAAGATCAATAAGGAAACATTGGCCTTAAATGACACACTACAACAGATGGACCTAGTAGATATATACAGAGCATTCCATCCAAAAACCGAAGAATACACGTTCTTTTCAAAGGCTCATGGAACATTCTCCAGGATTGATCACATATTAGGCCACAAAACAAGTCTCCATAAATTTAAGAAGATTGAAATAATACCAAGCATCTTTTCTGACCACAACGGTATGAAACTAGTAATCAACTATAGGAAGAAAATCAGAAAAGCCACAATTACATGGAGATTAAACAAAATGCTACTGAACAACGACTGGGTTAACGAAGAAATCAAAGAAGAAATCAAAAAATACCTGGAGACAAATGAAAATGAAAATACGACATGCCAGAATTTATGGGATACAGCAAAAGCAGTTCTAAGAGGGAAGTTTATAGCAATACAGGCCTATCTCAACAAACAAGAAAAATCTCAAATAAACAATCTAACAATGCACCTGAAGGAACTGGAAAAAGAAGAACAAACAAAGCCCAAAATCAGTAGAAGAAGGGAAATAATAAAAATCAGAGCAGAAATAAATGAAATAGAGACCAAAAAAACAATAGAAAAATTAATAAAACCAAGAGCTGGTTCTTTGAAAAGATCAACAAAATTGACAAACCTTTAGCTAGACTCACCAAGAAAAAAGAGAGAAGGCACAAATAAGTAAAATCAGAAATGAAAGAGGAGAGGTTACAACAGACACCTCAGAAATACAAAAGATTATAAGAGAATACTATGAAAAGCTATATGCCAACCAATTCGACAATCTGGAAGAAATGGATAAATTCTTAGAATCATACGACCTTCCAAAACTGGATCAAGAAGAAGTAGAGAATTTGAATAGACCAATCACCAGTAAGGAGATCGAAACAGTAATCACAAACCTCCCCAAAAATAAAAGTCCAGGACCAGACGGCTTCCCTGGTGAATTCTACCAAACATGCAAAGAAGACTTAATACCTATCCTTCTCAAACTCGTCCAAAAAATTGAGGAGGGGGGGAAGCTCCCTAACTCATTCTACGAAGCTGACATTACCCTGATACCAAAACCAGACAAGGACAACACAAAAAAAAGAAAATTACAGGCCAATATCACTGATGAACATCGATGCAAAAATCCTCAACAAAATACTAGCAAATCGCATACAACAATACATTAAAAAGATTATACACCATGATCAAGTGGGATTTATTCCAGGGATGCAGGGATGGTTTAACATTTGCAAATCAATCAACGTAATACACCACATTAATAAAATGAAGAATAAAAATCACATGATCATCTCAATAGATGCAGAGAAAGCATTTGACAAGATACAGCATCCATTTATGATAAAAACTCTGAATAAAATGGGTATAGAAGGAAAGTACCTCAACATAATAAAGACCATATATGAGAAACCCACAGCTAATATCATCCTCAATGGTGAAAAACTGAAAGCCATCCCTCTAAGAACAGGAACCAGACAAGGATGCCCACTGTCACCACTCCTATTTAACATAGTACTGGAAGTCCTAGCCAGAGCAATCAGGCAAGAGAAAGAAATAAAAGGGATCCAAATTGGAAAGGAAGAAGTGAAACTGTCACTATTTGCAGATGACATGATTTTATATATAGAAAACCCCAAAGAATCCACCAGAAAACTTTTAGAAGTAATAAACAAATATGGTAAAGTTGCAGGATACAAAATCAACATACAAAAATCAGTTGCATTTCTGTACACTAACAACGAAGTAGCAGAAAGAGAAATTAAGAATACCATCCCATTTACAATTGCAACAAAAAGAATAAAATACCTAGGAATAAACTTAACCAAAGAGGTGAAAGATCTCTACACCGAAAACTATAAAACATTTCTGAAAGAAATTGAAGAAGACACAAAGAAATGGAAAGATATTCCATGTTCTTGGATTGGAAGAATTAACATAGTTAAGATGTCCATACTTCCTAAAGCCATCTATAGATTCAATGCAATCCCTATCAAAGTTCCAACAACATTTTTCACAGAAATAGAACAAAGAATCCTAAAATTTATATGGAACAACAAAAGACCCCGAATAGCTAAAGGAATCCTGAGAAAAAAGAACAAAGCTGGAGGTATCACACTCCCTGATTTCAAAATATACTACAAAGCTGTAGTAACCAAAACAGCATTGTATTGGCACAAAAACAGACACACAGATCAATGGAATAGAATCGAAAGCCCAGAAATAAACGCACACATCTATGGACAGCTAATCTTTGACAAAGGAGCCAAGAACATACAATGGGGAAAAGAAAGTCTCTTCAACAAATGGTGTTGGGAAAACTGGATAGCCATATGCAAAAAAATGAAAGTAGACCCTTACCTTACACCATACACAAAAATTAACTCCAAATGGATTAAAGACTTGAATGTAAGACCTGAAACTGTGAAACTTCTAGAAGAAAACATAGGCAGTACGCTCTTCGACATCAGTCTTAGCAACATCTTCTCAAACACCACATCTGACCGGGCAAGAGAAACAATAGAAAAAATAAACAAATGGGACTACATCAAACTAAAAAGCTTCTGCACAGCAAAGGAAACCATCAACAAAACGAAAAGACAACCTAACAATTGGGAGAAGATATTTGTAAACCATACTTCTGATAAGGGCTTAATCTCCAAAATATATAAAGAACTCATGCATCTTACCAACAAAAAAACTACCAACCCAATTAAAAAATGGGCAAAGGACCTGAACAGACATTTCTCCAAAGAAGATATACAGATGGCCAACAGACACAGGAAAAGATGTTCAAAATCATTAACTATCAGGGAAATGCAAATCAAAACTACAATGAGATATCACCTCACGCCCATCAGAATGGCTATAATTAACAAGACAGGAAACAACATGTGTTAGAGAGGATGTGGAGAGAAGGGAACTCTCATACACTGCTGGTGGGAGTGCAAACTGGTGCAGCCACTATGGAAAACAGTATGGAGATTCCTCAAAAAATCAAGGATAGAACTACCATATGATCCAGCCATCCCACTGCTGGGTATTTATCCAAAGAACTTGAAAACACCAATGCGTAATGATACATGCACCCCTGTGTTCATTGCAGCGTTATTCACAATAGCCAAGACTTGGAAGCAACCTAAGTGCCCATCAAGGGACGAATGGATAAAGAAGATGTGGTATATTTACACAATGCAATACTACTCAGCCATAAGAAACGATGAAATCCAGCCACTTGTGACATCATGGATGGACACTGAGGGTATAATGCAAAGTGAAATAAGTCAGAGGGAGAAGGTCAAATATCGCATGATTTCCTTCATTAAGTAGTAGATAATAACAACAATAAACAAACACATAGGGACAGAGATTGGATTGGTGGTTACCAGAGGGGAAGGGGGGAGGGAGGAGGGTGAAAGGGATAATTCGGTACATGTGTGTGGTGATGGGTTGTAATTAGTATTTTGGTGGTGAACATGATGTAATCTATGCAGAAATAGAAGTACAATGATGTACACCTGAAATTTTTCCAATGTTATAAACCAATGTTACTGCAATAAACAAAAAATTAAAAAAAAAAAAAGTACTTCATGTAATTTTTAAAAGATTGAAGTTTCAATCCCCCTATTCATACCAATGTGTCCATATAGTCTGTCTGACTGGGTCATTAAGTATATATATTAGGTAATAGTGGATACTGACTGATTAAATGATATGGTATTAAATGATATGAAAGCTTTTGGTAGATGGATCCTGCACTGCGAAATCTTGGGAAACGCCAACCACGGGGTTTCAGTTGCCCTAACTGTGGGTAAATGGAGTCATGCTCCCTGTTAAAAATTATGACTATTTTTGCATCATAAGCCTTCAGTTCCCCTCTTTGTCTGCATCTGAGCCCTTTCCCAGCCCCTCCAGTCTTGAACCATTGCTAAGAAAAGACTGATTTCGGGGCCATCCCGGTGGCGTAGCAGTTAAGTGTGTGCACTCTGCTTCAGCAGCCTGGGGTTTGGATCCCGGGCGCGCACCGAGGCACCACTTGTCAAGCCATGCTGTGGCGGCATCCCATATAAAGTGGAGGAAGATAGGCACGGGTGTTAGCCCAGGGCCAGTCTTCCTCAGCAAAAAGAGGAGGATTGGCGACAGATGTTTGCTCAGAGCTGATCTTCCTCACAAAAAAAAAAAAAAAAAAAGACTGATTTCAGTCTTGGCATTCTTTAGCAGAGTAGCTCATCCATCTAAGTTACACTCCAGTAAATGGCATTTCCCTGATGATTAGGGATGTTGAGCATTTTTTCATAGACCTGTTGGCCATCTGCATGTCTTCTTTTAAGAACTATCTTTTCAGGCCCTTTGCCCATTTTTTAATCAGGTTATTTGTTTTCTTGCTATAGAGTTCTTTGAGTTCCTTATATAGTTTGGCTATTGTCAGATGTATGGTTTGCAAACATTTTCTTCCATTCTTTAGGAGTCTCTTCACTCTCTTGATTGCTTCCTTTGCTGTGCAGACACTTTTTAATTTGATGCAATCCCATCTGTCTGTTTTTGTTTCTGGTGCCTATGCTTTTGGGGTCATATCCAAAAAATCATTGCGCAGACCAATGTCGAGAAGTTTTTTCCTTATATTTTCCTCTAGTAATTTTCCAGTTTTGTCTTTATCCATTTTGAGCTGATCTTTGTATATGGTGTAAGAGGTCAATTTCATTCTTCTGCATGTGGATATCCAGTTTTCCCAACATCATTTATCGAAAAGACTATCTTTTCCCCATTGTGTGTTCTGGGCACCTGTGTGGAAGATCAATTGAGTGTAAGTGTGTGGATTTATTTCTGGACTCTCTATTCTGTTCTATTGGTCTGTATGTCTGTTTTTATGCTATACTGTTTTGATGACTATAGTTTTGTAGCATATTTTGAAACCCAGGTAGTGTTATGCCTCCAGCTTTGTTCTTCTTGCTCACGATTGCTTTGGCTACTTGATTGCATATGAATTTTAGGATTTTTTTTTTCTATTTCTGTGAAAAATGCCATTGGAATTTTGATAGGGATTGCATTGAATCTGTACATCACTTTGGGTAGTACGGACATTTTAACAATATTAATTCTTCCAATCCATGAACACAGGATATCTTTCATTTATTTGTGACTTCTTCAATTTCTTTCGTCAATGTTTTATAGTTTTCAGTGTACAAATCTTTCACACCCTTGGTTAAATCTATTCCTAAGTGTGTTTTTTATGCTACTGTAAATAGGATTGTTTTCTTAATTTCTTTTTTGTGTAGTTCGTTGTTAGTGTATAGAAATGCAGCTGATTTTTGTATGTTGATTTTGTATCTTGCAACTTTACTGAATTTGCTTATTAGATGGTTTCACTGGTGAATTCTACCAAACACTTGAAGAAGAATCAACACTAATCCTTCTCAAACTCCTCCAAAAAATTAAAGCGAGGGAACACTTCCAAACTCATTTTATGAGGCCAGCATTACCCTCATACCAAAGACAGACAAAGACACTACAAGAAAAGAAAACTACAGGCCACTATCCCTAAGGAACATAGATGCAAAGATCCTCAACAGAATACTAGCAAACTGAATTCAACAGCACATTAAAAGGTTCATACACCACAATCAAGGGGGATTTATTCCTGGGATACAAGGATGGTTTAACATACATAAATCAATAAATGTGATACACTACATTAACATAAAGAAGGATAAAAATCATAGGATCACATCAATAGATGCAGAAAAAACATTTGACAAAATTCAACATCCTTTCACGATAAAAAATCTCAACAAATTAGGTATAGGAGGAATGTAACTCAACATAATAAAGGACATATATGACAAGCCCAGAGCTAACCTCATACTCAGTGATGAAAAGCTGAAAGCTTTTCCTCTAAAATGAGGAACAAAACAAGATTGCCCACTCTAACCACTTCTATTCAACATAGAAATCCTAGCCAGAGCAATCAGGCAAGAAAAAGAAATAAAAGGCATCCATATCAGAAAGGAAGAAGTAAAACTGTCTTTGTCTGAAGATGACATGATCTTATATATAGAAAACCCTAATGATGCCACCAAAAATCTATTAGAACTAACAAATGCATTCAGTCAAGTTGCAGAATACAAAATAAACTTTCATATTTTAAAATGACCAGTAGGAACTAAAACTGACAGAATTGATAACACTCTCTCTAGAGAGCCAAAAGACAGAATAAATATCAAATGATATGTCTTGTGTCTTTTTTAGGAGGAAAGAGGTAGAACGGTTGTAGGCTGCAGACTACAGGGTGACTAAAGAGCACTGAGGAGTGGCAGCATACCACAACAATTAAGCACTGAGGTTCTGCAATCAGGAAAAACTGCATTCAAATTTTGCTTTCACCACTTAATAGCTGTCCTTGGGCAAATTATTTCACTTCTCTAATATAGTACTTACCCAACACCTGGCATATGGTAAGCTCTCAACAAATATCTAGGAAATTAACCTTACCCCCAAATAATTGCCCCTTTCCCTGTCTTCCTGAAATATCCACCATTAGTTTCTCCCTTAGATGGGAAAATTGAAGGCCTCTATGGAAATAAAAATATTATGACAAGGTTAACAAATTTTGCCATTCGTTATCATAATGTAATACCTTACAGTGAATAAAGATGTACTATGAGAATATCAAACATCTAAGAGGAAGAAAAAGATATAACAAGTAGAAAGAAGAGAGCTGGAAAGTAAACTTCATTCATTTTACAATTTTTCCTAGAACCAGCCAGGTCTCACATAAGCCCCAACAAACATCCAATAAAAACTCAGTTCGAGACAAATGAAAGAGAAACAGAAGCAATGTGTGTGTTTCTAAGTTTATAAACAACAGCTTGATGCAGCTCAAGCTTTGGGGGTCATTTATACTTCCATAATATTCTAACATTTCCTTAGCCTAAGTTTCTTTTTTCTATTTCAAGGAAATATAGAATGAAAATAAAATTTAGTGAAGTTTTAAAACATTGTACTAAATAAAAAAGCCAGTCACAAAAGACTACATATTGTTTGACTCCATTTATATTAAATGTCCAGGATATGCAAACCCATAGTCAGGAAGCAGATTAGTGGTTGCCGATGCTGGAGTTCAGGAATAAGGGAGTTGGGGGTTAGGGCAGTGTGTGAAAGCTAATAGGTGCAAGGTTTCTTTGGGGTAACAAGAAGATTTTAACATTAATTGTAGTGATAGATGCATGACTCCGAATATGCTAAAAGTCAATGAACTGTATACTTTAAATAGTGAATTGTATGGCATGTGTATTATATCTCAATAAAACTGTTTAAAAATTCAGTTAGTTTCCTCTAAACTCTTAAAAATTCATGCATTTTCTCTCCAAAGAAAGACATTCTAAAAGTTACACGAAATGACTCAAGCATGTTGTTTCTCATATTTCTTTTACATTCTCCATCCCTGTGCAGAGACCTTACATAAATGCGGAAGTAAGCAACGGGCATATCATTCAATAAATATTAGTCCCTGCAAGCATGGTACTTTCAATGCAGAAGTGTAGACAGATGTTAAGCAAATAAACACTCAAAAATGTGAGTACAATATTGTGTTGAATGATAATGACACAGATGAATTACTGGGCATTTGGTCAACTCTGCCTCTTCATACTGAATTTCTACTCCATAACTCTATGGCTGTCCTTGTCATATTTTATCACTGAGACTCTAACTGCCTTGAGGGTAGAAACTGTGTCTTATCCATCCCTGGGCATAGTGCTCAGAACAGTGGCATGCACATAATAGATTCTTGACATACATTATTGACTGAATAACCCAATAAAAAAAATCTATCATTACCAGAAATACACCGACTTTGGCTGAAAATAGTGAAAAGGTCTGCCTTAATCAACTGCATTCCTCAACTAATTGACTACATATACCACAACAGAGAATAGGTACTTCCTCAATAGGCCACTTTAAAAAATTTTTGCTAGCTATTACTATTGTGGGTGTCTATGACTTCCGGAATATTCTTTTTTCTTCTCCATATAAGTAGACTTAAATCACAGCTGCTGCATTTAGAGTCTGATTTTTTTTCCTCAAGGGGCAAACTCAAGCAATGCTTCTCAAAGTTTAATGTGCATATGAATCACCTGGGGATCTTTTTCTAAAGCAGTTTTGATTCAGTGGGTCTGGATGGGGCCTGGGAATCTGTGTCTGTAGGGAGCTCCAAGGCAATGCTGATACCACTGGCCAGAGACCACCCTTTATATAGCACAGGGTCAGCAGAGAATCTCTGATGGTGCTTCCATTACAAAAGATTCCTTTCTTCTATTATGATTTCAAAGTAGCCTTGAGTCTCTAAAATAGAAGTTGGAAACTAGTGACCAAAGCGTGAAATCAAGCTCCAGGATGGAGAATTTTTTTTCTCACACAGTGATTTTAAAATATTGCAATGAATTAGCCATATTAAATAGGAGGAAATTTCACACGAAAATCCAGATTCTTGGTTTCTCCTAAAAAGTCAGAAACCCTACTTCACTCCCCAAGACACCAAGAACATACATGCTCTTGTTGTCCACAGTCCCCTTCGGGACCACAGGCCACCGCAGATGTTGAGTTTTTAGCCCTCTCTCTAAACACGAAGGATATAAGAGACTGGCCCAAAAGCCCACTACCCTCTCTGTATAACAAGGTTAATAAGAGGAAACAAAATGATGGGGATCATTTATATCCTAAGCGTTGGTCATGCTAATAATAAAACACTGGGTGACCTTACAGAAATTTGGCTCTGCAGTTTAAATCTGAGTTCTTAAAAACTCTGTTTGATATGTTACATTACCAAAAGGAAAATATTTTGAATTTCATAAAGAAGAGTAAAGGGAAACACAGACTTCTGAGAAACACTGAGCAACTTCTAGAAGGATCAAAATGTATTCTAATTCCTCTGGTTCATACTCTCCTTGTTGGGAATCGAATTCCTCACTCTAGGGGCTTTGCTCAGCCATGTTGATTCACCCATGGTTTCACTTTGATTAAATTCCAGTGTGGTTGGAATTATGGTAAACAAATTCCTTCTCCTCCTATCACTTCCTGTTTTCCCTTTGCTTATGACCTTGTTCTTTGTTTATGGAAGGTTCTGAAATAGTCTGACTCTAAGGATGCATTCTACCTCCCTTTCACGGTGGAGCTTTACCCAGAGACATCCTCCATCATCACTCCTAGTCAGCAGAGCTTAGGACTACATCAAAAAATCTTCTAACAACTTACTGAGATGCTCAAATTAACAAGTATGTAGTGAGTCCTTACTGTAATCATTATTTACAACATACACAACATATGTTATTGTATCTTTTCCCTGTGTGGGATAGAATTAAATAAAAAGCATACTGATGGAACATGTAATGTGGGCGGAAAACACTATGACACTACAAATCAAGGCAGTAAACTCCTGGTGACCTCCAGACAGTAAGTACTATTTGAGTGTAAATACTTGGGCATTTATTCATTCATTCATTTACTGAGGACTGTCTGAGACTGGATGTCCCAAAGCAAGGGGATTTGAGAAAAGGATCCAAGTGCAAGTAGGTTAGCTGGGAGGTAATCTCAGGAAACACTACTGGCGGAGTAGAGGGGGTGAAGTGAGGCAGTAAAAGAAAGGAAAAAAATAAAGCTTATATGGCACCCTCACCTGCCTAGTGCCTCGGATAGCCAAGGGAGCAGGGCACCTCTGCTCTGCGATCGCCTAGGCACACAGAGATCTGGGACCGACAAGGGATGGGCGGGACTCCACCATGACACCCGAGAGAAAGGCTCACTGACACTCGGTCTCCACAGTCTGCAGGGAGCCTACATTTCACAGGCACACACAAAAACTTGAGCCCAGCTCCACCCCCAGACTATGGAACTACGGCACAGTAGACGTTCTTACAACTACAGCTGGGCGCCCTCGCAGAAGAACTCGGGTCCAAGCGAAAATCCGGCTCTTACTCCCAGAACCCAAGGTATACTAACGAGTACACAGGCTACAGCTGGTTCTAAGGCACTTGGGCTACCCATCCCGAACGCTGCTATCCAGAACTTAGTCAATTTAGTGCACGAAGTGGGATTTAGAAAAAAAGAAACAAACACATGAAAACATACATACACACATGTACTCACAGAAAGACCCAGGCACTCACCCACATCCTTCTGGCCAGGTATTTCTCCCAGCAGCTGCGAGGTGTCTGCGAGGAGCTTCCTGCTCCTCCAGCCTTTCCCCTGAAGAACAGCCTCAGCACTTGGCTCTTTCTTTCTACCCAACCCAACTGCCAGCACCCAGCCATAGGAGAGCTGAGAGCTGGCCCCTTCACCCAAGCCCCTCCACCAGGGAATGTTCTCCTCTTTGTACACCATGAGGGACTGCTGAGCCCGGGCCGGGCCTGGTGGGGGCGGGAGTGGGGGGAGTGCAGTATGGGGCTTCTCAAGAAGGCAAACAGGAGCCCACAAGGTACACCACGTAGCTTAGGGTGTATGCCAGGGAGTAAGTGCAGGTCCTCGGGGTGGGCAGGGAGAGGACCGGCGGGATGCACCACGCTTCGAGGGAGGATTAGAGACTGGTGGGTCCAGGCCCAAGGCGCTGCTGCTTCGACCACTCTTCCCACAGGAAGTCTGATCTCGCGGGATCTCGGGAGATCTATGGGGCTGGCAAGGGAGTCCTGGGATGAGAAACCCCTGAGTGCCCGGAGTTCCAAAGGCCCTTTGTCCCAGACTCCGCCTTACAGAGTCTAACTCACGCCACCTGTCAACCAAAGCCCTATTCTGGTTGATGCCTCGCCCCCCTACTCAGAGTTAAGATACAGCGGTGACTTGCCCCAGGGGCCAGGCCAAGTGCAAGCAAACGGCTTGGGCCAAATACTGCGGAGGCGGACCGCGGAGGCCAGAACAGAGGAATGACCTGCGCAGGCGGGCTGCAAATCTAGAGCCTCATAGTAGGCTTTAAGACCCTGGGGCAGCAAGACAAGCTTCTGGTGCAGAACGCTGGGCCCCCACTGCGGCATCTACCAAGGTCTGCCAAGGCCGAAGCTACCCAAAAGCGCCTTTCCATTCTGAAATCAGAAAATAAGGTGTCAGGCTGGCGGAGGACCTGAATGGGAGCACTCCTGATAATACCAGGTGCTGTCTGCCGCCTGTCCACGGCCATCCTCATCTTTCTTCTCTTTCTGCACACCTGAGTACGGAGCCCTGCAATCAGCACGCTCCCATGTCTTCACATGTCTAGGTGAAGTGGACGTCCATTATGGCTTCAACAGTTTATTCTAGTTCATTGCTGGCTATTGCTTGAACAGCATAGTTTATGTTCCTCCAAAAGCAGAGCCTCAGATAAAGATCCCCCAAACAGGAATGAGGAAGTAAGGAGAATGAAACAGGGAAGGAGGACCACCAATATAAGCAGCGTTATTGAGGTCACTGCTATGGGCAATGGAGGCTTGATTTTGACATTCAGAGTAGGTGCTTAGTAAACATATGTTTAGTGAATGAATGGGCCCACAGAATTGGCAATGGAGATAGACATTCTTTGAGCTTCCTAATCTAGTCCTTTGTTTACAAATGTCACAGGATCACAAGTAAAGCCAACAGAAGGGAGTGAGAATCAAATAGAATGCATATCGGAGTATTTACATGGAAAGGGAAACCTAAGTGTGAGTGGCCTTTAGTGGGGAAGGATTCTGTCATATGAGACAGATGTTAGTAGGTTCCAACTTCCAGGGATTTGTGTCGATGAATGTCTAGGTAATGAAAAGTCACAGCTACCACAGCTGTTGTTTGTTGAGCCTCCTGCTGAAAGAAACATCTCCACTTGGATGTTTTGCAGACATCTTAAACTTATATCCAAAACCTGACTCCTAATTTCCGCCCCATACTTCAAATATTCTTCCCTCAGTCTTTCTCGTCTCAGCTAAAGAAGACATGCTTGACTCCCCTCTCTTACACCAATCAGTAAATCCTGTTATCTCTTCCCTCAAGCTATAGCTGAAGTCAAACCACTTCTCCCCATCGAGGCCCTCAGTTCTCCATTCCAAGACACTATCATCACTAGCCTAGATTTTTGCAATAGCTTTCTGCTATTCCCATCAGAATAATTATATCCCACCAAGATCACTTTCCTGGAAGCCTTCTCTGAGCCATACCTTTTTATTATTATTATTTGTGTGTGTGTGTGTGTGTGTGTGTGTGTGTAAGATTGGCTCTGAGCGAACATCTGTTGCCAATCCTCCTCTTTTTGCTGAGGAAGATTAGCACTGAGCTAACATCTGTGCCCATCTTCCTCTATTTTTTTATATGTGAGATGCCACCACACATGGCGTGATGAGCGGCGCATATGTCCGCACCCAGGATTTGAACCTGCGAACCCTGGGCCACCACTGAAGTGGAGCGCACAAACTTAACCACTACGTCAGCAGGCCAGCCCCTTGACCTGTACCTGTATGAGGATATCAAAGGTCACGATTCCACGTGGTTGCTCTCCAATAAAGGCACAAACTCTATTTACAGCATCACTTGGGCCCTTCTTCATTTTACTCCCAGCTCTGGCTCATTGGTTTCCACTTGGCTCTGAGTTTCACCTCCTAATTCCAGATTTGCTCATGCCTCTTGGATGTGTTAACTGATCTTGGTTTCCTTGGGTGGATCTTTGCAATTTTGGAATGCTAAGTTTAGCTCACACTGATATTCCTGGGCCATCATTCCTTAAGTCCCCTAGAGTAGCCTAGTCCATCTTTGCTGCTATTCTTTGTATATGAACTAGATGCCACCCACAACAGCAAACATCCAGGCATACTCTAATTCTCTCGGAAACAATCACATGCACGGGAATGAGAACCAACGTAAGAGTTTTCTTGAGACAAAAGGGGATTAAGAGACATGGTGGTATGCCATTCTCAACTTTAAAGAGGAATTCTGATATTTCAGCAACCAAATGCTTGGACATTTTAATGCCCTAGAAGACGTCTCTAGCCGCCAGGAATTACTAGAATTGCCAATCTTTTTGAAGGAGGTCTGTAAAAAGACTATTACCACCAAAATAGGGAAATCAAACCTCAACACTCAGAAAATCTTGAAACTGCTAAATATCATTCATGTTCTGAGGAACCTGCCATTACAACATTGCATCATTCTCAGTTGGAAACACCTAAATTTCCTGACATCAGATGTTGGGCTCTAAAAATTAGCAATAGGGCATGCAGTTCTACTTTATTTTTGCATCCAGGTAACCCAAAATTAGGGAAGGAAGAACTAGGTATTCTGTATTAGGTACTAGATACCTAATGGCACCCACAGGCCAAGGTATCGTGGAGAGCTGCATTCCAAATTTTTCAGTGTCCAGGGTTCTTTGTAATGATAAGGAGACTCGTAAGTCCTTGAGTATTCAAAACTATTTTTCCATTTTTTATACTTGAAATAAGTGGGTATAAAATTCCTGAGTCAAACTTCTTTTCTTTGAAGACTTTGTAGGCTTTATTCTCCTGAATTATATGGTATTTCTTGTGATTTACTTTTTTATTCAATATCATGTTTGAAAGGCTTATCCATTCTGCTGTAAGTAGCTAGACTTCATTCATTTTCATGTTCTATAGTATTCCAGTGTATCAATAGTCAAAGTTGATTCATCCATTCTACTATTAATGGACATCTGGGGTATTTTTCTTTGGTGGCCAACGCAATACAAACAATGCTGCTGTGACTATTCGTAATATCTTCTGGGGTAAATGTGCAGAAGTCTCCTTAGCATCAATGCCTAACAATAGAATGGCTAGGCCATAGGCTGTGCCCATTTTGGACTACATTAGATGATGCCAAACTGTTTTCCAAAGTGGGTATAAAAATTCCCACTCCCTCCTTCCGTGTAAAAGAGTTCCCATTGCCCCATTTTTGACAGCACTTCATATTATCTGATGTATGTGTGTGTGTGATATATGTAATCTAGTTTATATATATATAGTGGTAACTCATGATTTTCATTAGTATTTCCCTAGTTATTTATGAGGTTTCTTTTTGGATTTCCTCTTTTATGAAGTGCTTGTTCAAGTCTTATGCCGAGTTTTCTTTTTTTTTCCACTTCAATTATATTTATTTATAATGGCAGCCCTCCTAAAACCCCCAAACATTTATCAACATCACAGTGGCCTTGTGTGTGCACCTCCAACATCATCAGGTGCTCTCAGCCAGTGGGAGAGAGTAGAAATTTGTCCCTGAATTTGCATCAGAAGATTGAGTCAAGATTCCTGAAACTATAGACTGTAGTGATTAGGGTGCTGCCTTAAATCACTACCGTTCATCACAAGTTTTTTGTTTTTGTTTTTGTTTTATTTTGTTTTAATTTTATTAAGGTCACATTGGCTTATAATGTTATATAAATTTCAGGTGTACATCATTATATTTCAACTTCTGTATAGACTGCATCGTGTTCGCTATCAAAAGTCTAGTTTTCATCAGTCATCATACATATGTGCCCCTTTACCCCTTTTGCCCTCCCCTCACCCCCTTCCCCTCAGTAACCACCAATCTCTTCTCGGTATCTATGTGTTTGTTTATCTTCCACATATGAGTGAAATCATACAGTATTTGTCTTTCTCCATCTGACTTATTTCACTCAGCATAATAACCTCAAGGTCTTGTTGTTGCAAATAGCACAATTTTGTCTTTTTCATGGCTGAGTAGTATTCCATTGTGTATATATACCACATTTTCTTTATCCATTTATCCTTTGATGTTATGCCCACTTTTCTATGAATTTGCTTTTTATTGATTTCTCAGCATTCTTTATATATTCTGGATGTTACTTATATTGTATGTATAACTTCTCCCACATGCTGGCTAGTTTTTTGCTCTCTTTATCTTTAGGTCATTTTAATATAGGAATATGAATCTGTTTTATGATTAATATGGCATAAGTCACTTGCTGTCCACTAAAACCTCTCTGTTCTTCTTGGGAGCAGACTACAATTTCCCAGACTACCTTGCCATTAGATGGGTCTTATCTCTAAGTTCTCTCCAGTGGGGTGTGAATGGAAGTGGTGTGTGCCTTTCTCAGGCCTGACCCATAGAAACCTGCTATATGGACTCCACTGTGCTCTTTTTTTTTTTTCTTGTGGCCTGTGGTGGCCACATCCAAAGTGTCCTTGGAAAGTCACTTGTTGAAGACAGAAGTGTGACCTTCAGTTTATGTCCTTGAATGAATGTGTGATAGAAAGCTCTCTTGCCGATCCAAACACCATCCTTTCATTGTTTCAAGAAAAGAAATAAACTTATTTATCTCGAAGCAGTTAAAATGTGGCTATTTGTTACCACAAAACCCTACTTAATTAATATAGTTAGTGTAATTTTATCTTGTTTTAAAAATCCTTCCTTAACCAGTAGTAATAAAGCTATTCCCCACTTATCATCTGAAAATATTATTGCCTTGCCTTTCATATTCAGATCTTTAATCCACTCAACTGGAATTTATTTTTGTGAATGGTACAAAGTTGGAATATTTCTCTTTCTTCTTCCCAATCTAGATATCCAGTTCCCCTAGAATAATTTGTTGAAAAATCTGTCATTTCACCACTGATCCATAATACTACCTCTCCCACATTTCAAGTATCCATATAAGTATGGGTCTGTGGGAGGGCTCTCTATTCTTAATATATTTAGCATACTGGGTATATTTATCTATTCCTGCACCAAACCACACTACCTTAATTTCCATAGCTTTATGAGCCTTGATACCTTGTTGTTTTTCTCAAAAGTACATTATGCATTCTTGTCTTTTTGCCTTTCTGAATAAATTTTAGAATTATCCTATAAAATTCCACAGTTTCAAATTGGACTATGATGATTTTTTAAGGCCTTATTTTTTAGAGAAGTTTTAGGTTCATAGTAAAATTAAGAGGAAGGTACAGAGATTTCCCATATTCCCTCTGCCCCGACACATGCATAGCATCCCCGATTATCAACATTCCCCACCAGAGTGGTACATTTGTTACAGTTGATGTACCTACACTGACACATCATTATCAGCCAAACTCCATACTTTACATTAGGGTTCACTCTTGGTATTGTACATTCTATGGGTTTGGACAAATGTATAATGACGTGTATCCATCATTACAGTATCATATAGAATATTTTCACTGCCCTAAAAAACTTCTGTGCTCTGCCTATTCATCCCTTCCACTCTACCCCAACCCCTGGCAACCACTGATCTTTTTACTATCTCCATAGTTTTGTCATTTCTAGAATATCATATAGTTGGAATCATACAGTATGTAGCCTTTTCAGATTGGCTTCTTTCACTTAGTAACATAAATTTGTTCAGCCGGCCCCGTGGCTTAGCGGTTAAGTGCGCACGCTCCGCTACTGGTGGCCCCGGTTTGGATCCCGGGCGCGCACCGACGCACCGCTTGTCCGGCCATGCTGAGGTGGCGTCCCACATACAGCAACTAGAAGGATGTGCAACTATTACATACAACTATCTACTGGGGCTTTGGGGAGAAAAGGGGAAAAAAGGGAGGAGGATTGGCAATAGATGTTAGCTCAGGGCTGGTCTTCCTCAGGAAAAAGAGGAGGATTGGCATGGATGTTAGCTCAGGGCTGATCTTCCTCACAAAAAAAAAAAAAGAAAATTTGTTTCCTCCGTGTTTTTTCATGGCTTGATAGCTCATTTCTTTTTAGTGCTGAATAACATTCCATTGTCTGAATGTACTATGGTTTATTTCTCCATTCACCTATTGAAAAATATCATGGTTGCCTTCAAGTTTTGGATATTATGAATAGGGCTGCTATGAAGATCCATGTGCAGGTTTTTGTGTAAACATAAGTTTTCAACTCCTTTGGGTAAATACCAAAGAGCAGGATTGCTGGATTGTATGGTAAGGGTATGTTTAGTTTTGTAAGAAATTGCCAAACTGTCTTCCAAAGTCACTGTACCATTTTGCTTTCCCACCAGCAATCAGTGAGAGTTCCTGTTGCTCTACGTCCTCGTCAGCATTTGGTGGTGTCAGTGTTCCAGATTTGGGCCATTCTAATAGGCATGTAGTGGAATATCATTGTTGTTTTAATTTGCGTTTCCCTGATGACATATGATGTACAGCATCTTTTCATATGCTATTCACCATCTGTTAATCTTTGGTGAGGTGTCTCTTAAAGACTTTGGCTCATTTTTTAATCAGATTGTTTTCTTATTGTTGACTTTTAAGGGTTCTTTGTGTATTTTGAATAACACTTCTTTATCAAATGTGTCTTTTGTAAATATTTTCTCCCAGTCTGTGGCTTGCCTTCTCATTCTCTTGACATTGTCTTTCACAGAGCAGTAATTTTTAATTTTAATGAAGTCTAGCTTATCAATTATTCTTTTCATGGATTGTGCCTTTGGTGTTATATCTACTACAATGAATTTTTAGATTAATTTTGGAGGAATTTATGCATTTATCTATTCAGTCATTCAATTCATGAATATGGTATATCTCTTTATTTTGTCTTTAATGTCTCTGAATTAATTTTTATAACTTTATCCACCAAGATCTTTCACATCTTTTGTTAGATCTTGTCCTAGTTACTTTACATGCTAAATATATTGTGTCATTTCTTTTTATTTTTATTGTAATTGATTTTTATATACTGATTTTATATGTGGCAACTTTGTTACACTCTTACTGGGACATGATGGTCTAGTTGAAAACAGCGTTTTTTTCTCATTTCCAATTTCAACCATTTAGGTTGTCTGTTACCTCCATTGTGAAGTTGCTAAAAACCTGTTGGAAATTACCCAAGATGTTCTCCCACTGCTCAAGCGGGAAATTACATAAAGAGCTGCCTACTCTAGTTTACAAGTACTTAATTAGAAATTAATATGGAGACTGCTAACCTTCATGTAGACTAGCATTCTCAAACTTTAATGGGCATCAGAATCACCTAAGGGGCCTGTTAAAACATGATTGCTGAATCTCACACCCAGAATTTCTTATTCAGAGGATCTGGGGTGGAATTTGCATTTCTAACAAGTCCCAGGTGAGGCTGATGTTCCTATTCTGGGGACCACACTTTGAGAATCACTAGTGTCAACTGTCAGCTGAACAAGGATCCCCATCAAATTGAATTAAAGGGAGCATTCACTGCCAGGATAGACAAGAGTGGTATGTCTTGCCACTCAGGGCTTGGTTTTCATCCTCACCTGTTAGGACCAGTTCCTGCCACAAGGGTAAGTGTTCAGTGAGCAGGGAAGGGAGACACTTTACACTCTAATATTATGTTTCCTAGAAGTGGGAAAGTTTTGGCAGAATAATGTCATGACTGGCTTTACAAAAGGATGTAAAGAGAGAAAAAAAAAATCCATGGCACACAGGACAGCAGGAAATCAATCACACGACAGATTCAGTTTATAATCTGAGGGCATTGAAGTGGATCCAGAGAAATATCAGAGAGAAGGTGACCTTTCAACCCACTGATTTGAGTCCAAAAATGTACTAAGAGATGAGAAAAAAGAATTGGCTTGACACAGGATTTTTCTCACCTGGGACTGCTGTTAGCAGGCTGTCAACACACCTGGCAAGAGAACTTCCTTATCTGTTCTAAGTAGACATATCAGAAGAGCTTCATGGAGAATGTTGGGCTCCAGGTAGCTCTTGAAGAATCAGAAGGATTTCACTGGGCAGAGAGCTCTGGGTGGGGCAGAGTGGGAATATGTGGCTGATAGACAATTCACACTCAAGAAGGGACACTTTGGCTGGAAAAGGCTATTTGATTGGGGACTTCATAGGAGGTAAGGCAAGAGGATAGGCTGAGCTGGTATTTTGGATGGATTTAAATGCTATGAGACTAAGAAGTTTTGAAATTATCCTACATTTTGGCAGCACTAAAAGTTTTTGAATAATGAATAAAACAACCCAAAGGGAACATTTGAAGACCACTCTGGCAGAATTGTGTATGCTATTGAAAGAGGAAAGCCTGATAGGAGGCTATTGCAATAGGCTAGGGATAACAGATAATGAGGATTTCAACTCAATTTCATTTATTTCATCAAGCATTTATTGATGGAATATACGTTGATGATGGACATCAGGCACTTTCTGGGTAGTGTTGACAGTGGATAGAATCTTAGGAGGAGAAACAGCCAAGACACTATGTCCTGGAGTCCTAGACACTGAGCAGCATACAAAAGAAACATCTCAAGATTAACAGCTTCATAGAATCTTGACATGTTTTTCTGGCGGGAACATTAACCAAGGAGGTTTGACTTATTTCAGAAGTTGCTCTCTTCTTAAGAACACTTCAGTAGATTTTTTAATATCTATCTCCCCTGGAATTACTGATGGCGGTGATGCAGAATGGTTTCTTATAAATACCCAAGTCCTACTTCCTAGAAGTATCCTAGGGAAATATATATATATATTTTTTTGCTGAGCTGACTAATAAAGATCCACATGGAATAGAGAACAGAAGAGCTGTAAGTCAATTAAGGTCTCCTAAAATGACACATGGCATTTTTATTTGTGAGTGGCATAGAGGCTCCTGGGTACATTAAGAGAATTAGAACCAGCAACTCTGTTTCGGTGGGTAAGTTCAAGTATATTGACATGACAAATGCTGACTGAGGGACTGCCAGATGGGAATGTTCTGAGCTTCAGCTAACAATCTGTGGGCCAAACAATGAACTGATACTCACCATCTTGGATTCTTAACAAGGCCCCCCATTGTATACTGACTCTATTACTCCCAGGTTTAGGCCAATCAGATGTTAGACTGTAGCACAGACCAAAAGGCAGGCATATGGATGGCATAGCACTGAATAAACAGACCTGAATTCCAGAACGTTTTAATAAACTGAGTTACCCAAATGCTTGGGCAGGGAATGAACCACTTAACAGGAGATTAAATGGGTTCTTCTTACCTCCTGGTTTCTTGAAAAAGCCAAACCTAATCAAATTCCAGTGGCACAAACAGGGCCACATGGATAATTTGAGGGTAAAGAATGCTTTTATACTAAAGGCAGTGTTTGTCTCTAGCATTCTATTACCTACAAACCAACATGGTTTCAATTTAAGCTTCTGTTAATCCTGACCGTTTCTTTCAAGTGTTTCTTATTTGAAATAGAAATTCCATGTTGAACATTTTAATAACATTAACTGTCAAAGGCAGCTGTGATCGGTTTTCCTTTCAATCCTCTGCCAGATGTAGACATTTGTAATCATTGATGCCCTTTGTTTTCCTCCTTTTCCCTTATTAAATATATCATTAGTAAAATGCAAGTCCAAGGGAAATCGCCTTTCACTGAGACTCTGCTACGAAGGAGTAAGGAAACAATACCCAGAGAAGCTGACGGACCACTACAGTCAGCACCACCCATGGAGATGGATGCCAAGAGGGTTACATTATTGTGCTAGTTATTTAATGAGGAGTTACTACTTTATGTTTCCTTCCATTGTCAGAGCAGATGTTTTTACCACACAGGCCACAAAGGACAGGATAAGAAAAATGAATGTCAGCTTGCTGTCCCAAAATAAACCATATGCTTAAATGTATATTTAAAGTGTATTAAAACATATGAACTTCAAAGAGTTCCCAGAGAAAGGCCAATAATCAGGTAGGCCATATTAGAAGGAACACTGGAGAAATCAAAATGAGCACACCTCACAAAAGAAACCCTATAACCATCTTATTATAAAGAGAAAGCCAGATATTTTCCAAACAGTATGCTAGGAGGTACAACTGCTTGCAAACTTCATCTTTGTGATGGATATTTAGTGTAACTGAAACTGAGGAAGACAAGTCTGGAGACAGCTAGTATGCAGGGAACCTTCAGCCTCTTCACTTATAAGCATGGGTGGATTACTTTGGCCAAAGAATAGTTGCTCCATTTAAGAACACTGGCTCTAATATTAGCATCACACAGGGTACGCTGATCCATGTTTCTGATCTCATCATCAACACTTTCCTACACACAAGCTTTGTTCCTGGAAGTTCGTCTATATACCATCACCAAGTGTGACCCTCCTGCTTCTGTCTCATCAAGCTGGACTTCATGACCCTCTCAAATCTCTCATGATCCTTCCATCTATCTCACCCAACTCCAGGCAACTTTCCAGGCCTGCCTGACTCAAATTCAACCACTTCTATGAAGACTTCAACAACCACCCACTTCTGGGCTTGTAGGTCACATATTCTCTAAACTCTTTACATGGCTTTACATGTAAAGCACACTCTTGGGATATTATCTATTTTTTTCTTATACATATTTTCAAAGATTGTTATGACTTTCAGATTAGTTTCAAATGGAGACATTGAAATCAAACATCATATGGACACCATGTATGAAGTGGCATAGTTTCCAAACTGGTAAATGACTTATCAACTGATTGGCAGTGTAATGTTATTCTTGGATCTTCGTTAGCCAAGACTATTTATCTACTGATCCATGGTATGATATCATTGCTCCAACTAATATTAGTAGTAAAATAGATCAGTTACAAGAAAAAATGCCACTGAGAATTTAGAATGTTGGGTCAAATCTAAGAAGATGAAATTTCATATGAACAATATTTAGTCCTACAACTAGTCCAAAAAAGCAAGTTTGTTACATATGTTAATAGTAGCATGGGTGAAAAGGACTTAGCGATCATAGATTACTGTAAACTCATTACAAATCAAGCAATAGTGTGGCTGCCAATGTCTTTGAGTCTTGGATTGCATTAAAATGAGTAAGTCCAAATCAGAGGAGATTGTCACGTTTCCTTGGGCTCTATCCCATTGCATGCAATTCATAATTGAGTATGAAGTTTGAAAAGAAATAAAACCATGTCCATGGTACAGTCACCATAAGAGTAACAAAGAATAGTGGGGGGAGTTTTGAGATTGTAGTCAAATGAAAAGAGGCCATGGGGTAAAACTATCTTCAAATACTTAAAGGGTTGTCGTGGGAGTGAAAGATTAGACTCGTTTCAACTGGCTTCATAGGAAAGAACTATAAATAATTGTAGAAGACATGATAAGACAGATCTAGATTCAAAATAAAAACTTATGTAAATTTTAAGTCATCTCCAAACTATCTGAGTTATATGAAGCTCCTCATTGCTGCAGGCAGTCAAGACAAAGGCATCTAGCCATAAGATGGGGATATTATAGAAGGCATACGGATGGAAGAGCTCATCCAACACTGAAATTCTCCTTTGTGTGTAAGGATGGAAGAAAACTGTATAAGAAATTGCTATCATCTGAATGTGTCCCTCCAAAATTCATCTATTGAAATCCTAATCCCCAAAGATGATGGTATTAGGAGTTGCGGCCTTTGGGAGGAGCTTAAGACATGAGGGTTCTTGAGTGGGATTAGTGCCCTTATAAAAGAGGTTCCAAAGAGAGCCCTAGCCCCTTTCACCGTGTTAAGACGCAGCAAGAAGGTACTGGCTATGAACCAGGAAGAAAGCCCTCACCAAAACATGACCATGCTGGTGCCTTGCTCTTGGACTTCCCAGCCTCCAGAACTGTGAGCAATAAATTTGTGTCATTTATAAACTACCCAGTCTGTGGTATAATCCTCATAGTGCTCCTACAAGATAGAGTCTATTACGATACAGTGTAGTACAAGAGAATCTTAAACTCGAGGATACAACAGAGTCATCCAAAGGGCTTTGTGAAGACTGATTTGGGGGAGTTTTTTATTCAGTAGTTCTGGAGTGCAGCCTGAGCATTTCCTTCTCTAACTAGTGCGTAAGCAATGCTGCAGCTGCGTGAAATGTGTATAATAATAGTACCCATCTTGTAGGGGTTTGAGGAGGCTCTTTTGAGCTAGACCATGAAATTCACGGCATATAGCAGGTACTAAGCAAATGTTTACCAAATTATTTTATGGATGAGAAAAACTAAAGCACCTAGAGATTAAGTAAGTTACCCAAGTTTTGCAAGTAGTAACTATAGAGTCTGTACTCGATCCTAAGTCCATCTTCAAGGTGTTTTTTTACTGTAGTAAACTCTCTCTCAAATAATATGTTGAAAAAATCTTCTCTAAATACCTTAACAAAAATATCTGGTATGTGGGCCGGTCTGGTGGTGTAGTGGATAAGTTCACATGCTCTGCTTCAGCGGCCCGCGGTTTGCAGCTCGGATCCTGGATATAGACCCACACACTGGTGGCGTCCCACATATAAAAGAGAGGAAGGTTGGCACAGATGTTAGCTCAGAGTCAATCTTCCTCACAAAAAGAAAAAAAACTTTGAAGAACCCCGATGCCCAGACCACCCTCCAGTCAATTATGTCAGTATCTCTGGGAGTGGGATCCAGCCATTGATAGTCTTAAAATCCTTCCCAGGTGATTGCAATGTGAGCAGTGGCTCTTTGGCTTTGACTCACAATGAGGTTCTTCAACTTACTGGGCATGGGGTGGGGAGGGTCTTAAAAGGTCCCCTGGTGATTCTAATACACGATAAGGCTGTGAACTAATGATATTCTAGAGACATACATTTGCTTCACCACCTAAAAGGGTGTTTCAAAATAGTGAAAATAGAAGTCTCTGGCTTGAAGCTATTTCAATCTGATATTAAAGCACCAGTAAACTTCAATTCAATTTTGTATTATTTTAATGAGAGAAATGCTCCTAAAACATATATGCACATGAATACAGCAAAATGAAATTAGCCCAAACCATCAAAGGCATCCTGATATATATGTTTGTACCAGTATTATTATTCCAAGTTTCTAGTTCAAGGACATCATTGCTTATAAGCTTGTCTCTGTAACTGTTTATGTTACACTTCTACCATAATTTATGTTCTTCAATGTTTGTAATGTTTGCCATTCCTAGCAGTATCTTCTAGTAGGGCACTTAGTCTGCTCTTACCATTAATGTTTGGTTTTGTATTATCGTTTTACCATAGGCAAAATTACGGCAATAAGGCCTAGATTGACTTATAGCCCACCTATAATTTCTAGATATATATTAGTAAATTATTAAAAATTCAGTTTCCTTAAACTGAAAGAACAATTACCTCTTGTAAAAAACTAAAACCAGTGCTTTTTCCATGGTCCTTATATGCCAGGACCATGGAAAATTCCAAGCCTTATATGCTTGGAATTAAGAAAATGGACTAAAGATAAAGCAGGTTTGTGTACATATTGCTGTATAGTCCAGTCTACTTAATGTCAAAATATATATATATTTATTAAAAAGGTACTTACACAAAGACAGAGTAATTCATGTTACCATTCCTGTAGGCTTTGCATCTAAAATTTTGTTTTAAAAATAAATTTGATTTTTTGGCTTCAATAAAGAAGACTAAAAATACATTGCAACTTCCCTCACATCTCAAAAGAGATGACAGGAAAAACTATGTATGTGTGCATGAACACATGCACACACCATATACAGTTTTGCTCAAAACAGGAAATATATAAAATATATATTTTTTAATTTGGGTAATACAACTATTTGTTAACAAAAAAAAGTAGATCTCCATATACTGACTTGGAATAAAGTCCAAAAGATAGAAAGTGTAAAAGGCAAATTGATAGAAAAATATAATATGTTCCCATTAAAGTAACCCAACCCCTTAGTATATGCATTTGTAAAAACATAAAGGAATTTATAAAATACTCTAAGGTATTTATACCAAACGATTAGTACTGGATGTCCGGGTTTGTGTAAGAATGGCGATGGGAGGGGTAGAATTCTAGGAGACAAGAGGTATTTTTAATTTATATACTTCTGAGTCATTTGAATTTGCCAAACAGGCACATATTGTACGATATTTAAAATAAAAATAAAGAGTTTAAAAAAAATTGAGGCTATAAAGAGTTATCCATGTGAAAATTTGGGAAACACACTATAATGGAAATAAAGATCATTGAAACTGGAAGCAAAAGACTTAAACTCCAGTCTGTGTCCACCCCTTTATTAGTTAAGCAGCATTGGCCCTTTAACTTGTCCAGGCTGGACTCCACATTTATGAACGTTTGTATGATTCACATAGGATTATTGTCAGGAAGAAATGATAGCATGGTTATGCTATCTGAAAGCTGCAAAGTACACAATGTTAGACATTATCATTCTTGCTGAGTTGAGAATACTTTACCACTCCACAAAGTATTTCAGGGACATAGAACTCACAATAACAAATGCTGATAGAGTTATAAGTTGCTGCAAGAGATACAAAGAAAGTACCAGATGAGCTCCTGTAGAAATTCTCAAATTGGTCTGTTAGTAGAGATCTTGGCTTCTTTGAGATGACAATACCTGCATAATTTGCAGTGGAAGGTGGGAATTTGGTGGGCCTCCTCAAACTGGGTTTACACGTGCTTTGAGCACAGGAGTTCCCACGGAAGGCTTTAAGAGCATCAGTTGCACACAAGCAAATCCGAATCTGTCTTAAGGATTTTTGAATCCCTACTGTACTTCACCATGCCTATCCACGGTAGGCACTTAGTAAAAATTTGCTGAATGAATGAAGACTAGAATCCAATAGGGAAGAGAGACTAGAAAAGAGGCCATTATATGCAATAATGATAAATGTCACAATAAGCTGCCTTGGAACATTTTGCAAATGGATTAAATTGTTGGTGTTTGATAACATACATTTGTTTGAAGTTCTAATTAAATTTTTTTCTGAATTCTCACCCATTGCTCCTCCTGTCTCTCTTATTTTCAACCTATAGATTTTCTGTGGATTCCAGGTCATCCAGAAGAGTGCCAGAAAGCAAAGCAGAACCAGCATTGATACTTATTTGCTGCATCTATTTTATCACATACTGGAAAATGGGAAAAGAGATTTAATGCAATCCCTACAACCTCCATTACCAACCTTATTTCTCCAATATTTACTTAATTTGTATTAGTTTCTCAGAGGGAAAAAAGGGTTCAAGTTAAAAATACTGCATAAAGCTGTTAATGTAATTCAGGAGGGAAGGATAAATAAGGGAATATTTTAAGGGAGCATGAATTAAGGAAGGGAATAACATGAGTATTTACTTAGAACAGTCACCAAACCACCATGCACTGAACGTGGGGTGGCTGCTGAACAGAGATATCATTTACTATTCATTAACTACCCTGTCAGGCATTTTTATCCCCATTTCACATATGAGAAGACTAAGGCTCACAGAAGTTCACTAATTTATCCAAAGGAGACTATTTGGACCCAAGCTATGTTGACTTCCAAGTTCATTCTCTTTTCAGTCTGGCTTTCATTCTCCAATTGTCTATACTATACTATCATTCCATGTAATTCATCTGGATTTACCTTATGCAAAGGTAGGGATACCCATGTCTCCGGGTCCTAAATTAACAACTCAGTTGCAACTCAGATATACAAGGTTTTAACAATCTTTATTCTTCCACAACTAAATTCTACTCACTCATGATCTCTATTACTAGCTGTACTGGGTCCAAAATGTATGTCTACTTGGAACTTCATAATGTGACCTTATTTGGAAATAGGGTCTTTGAAGATGCAATCAAGTTAATTTGAGTTCATACCGGATTAGGGTGGGATCCAACGCAATGGCTGCTGTCCTTATAAGAAGAGAAAACTGAGACACAGACACACAGGGAGAATGCCATATGACTATGGTGGCAGAGATTGGAGTGATGTTTCTACCAGCTAAGGAATGCTGAGGATTGCTGATAACCACAAGAAGCTAGGAAGATGCAAAGAAGGATCCTCTCCTAGAGCATTCAGAGAGCACGGCCCTGCTGACACCTTGATTTCAAACTTTTACCCTGCAGAACTGTGAAAGAACAAAATTCTTTTGTTTTAAGCCACCCAGTTTGTGGTAGTCCTTTGTTATGGCAGCCCTAGGAAACTAGTCAAGGTAGAAAATTCTTGATTTTGCCAACATAAGGAAGCTTGGTAACTTCCAGTTTAAAATTGGGTCTTTTGGAGTAAATATTCACTCAGGCCGGGGGTTTTCTCTGTCCCCTCTTTCTCCTTCATTCCTACCTGAGTGTGATCTAAGTTGCTGGTTGGGGTGTCTAGTCTTCACATTTCCCTGGCCTCAGCTGAAGTCTCTCCTTCCCTTGTTTTCCGAGTTCAACATCTGCCCTACTGCTTCCACTGCTAATTTCATTTTCTTAGCTTGTGGAATATGAGGGCTCTTGTCAGAGACTGAGGGACATTCCCTCATCCACCCACACTGATGATAACTCAGGACCAGATAGGGAGGGATCAAACCAGCCAGTGATAAGAAGAAGAAAGCCTAAGAAAAATATGTTCAATGCTCAGAGCACTATAGATGACCTCAAGTCAAGTGAGCACCCTTTGCCAATCTTATCTCCACACCCACGGCAGAGAGGGGAGCCAAAGGGAACATCTCATGTGCAAGCCTAAAGCTTCACACCTTGCTGGACACAGGAAAAGCTCCACTCCAGTCAAGAGTTGAACTCAATCCATCCCTTGGTGGGTCAGGATGGGCACCGGGAAAATGATGGGAGCCTGTACTCTACCGCGAGATCAGCAATCACTACACATAGAAGGACTTCTAGTGTCCCTTCCTCTTTATCACAGCACACACATACTCAACATCACAAGATTTTCTCAGGATCCCAGCTACCCCCACTACTGTATCAGCAAAATTCACATTTGGCGTTAGTGTACGTAGAATAATGACAACTTGTATAGTTTTGACTTAAACTCTTCAATATGTAGGGATTGACAAGCCATGTTGGGATGTCATATCTTCAGTCAATCTGCTTTCATTGTTTGGGTAGTCAAGTCTCACATCATGGGATTGTAAAAGGTTGAAACGCGTTTCCCTCCTTGTGTGTCAAATATATATTTGATCTCATATACACAGCTAGCAAAAGGAATTTTTCGAAGACAAAACCTAGCAATATTTGCTTCCCTGGCTTTAAAACTTCAAATGCAAAAGATATTCTATCCAAAAAATAGCCAAGATAATACCAAATTATTATTTTAAAAGAAGTACTTATATTCAATCCTAAAATAAATAGCCAGCAAACTAGAAGAGAGAAAGAAAGCAGGGCGGGGGTGGGGGGAGGTAGAGGAGAGGAAAGGAGAAAGGAAAGGAAGAATTACAACTCAACTTTCCATTCTTTTGATATACTGTATGATACTTTTATTTGAGGCAAGCATATTTTTGACTTGATGAAGCCTTCTTCCTAGATTTCCGATCCTGGGAACATTGATAGGATAAGACAATTATTTAGTTACAATAAGTTATTTCCTTCAAGATGCTTGTTCCTAGACACCACCAACAGCAATGTGAAACAGCTTTAGTGTACTTGCCAGGTGGTGCAATTGAAATACTGTATTGCATATGCAGTTTCTGATCTTTGCACTTACTCGTCAAAGCAAAAAATGAAACCAAATCTTCGAAATGACACTGCAAAGCCCATTTTTCAATCAGGGACTAGCCCCAAATGGAAACAAGCTGGCTATACCCCTTAACTACAATTTCATTCATGATTTACATCTAGCCTGCCTTAAAGTTTGGAATATTTTATGGCACAAGTTTGGAATGAGGGAAGAGGGAACTGGATGGTTCAATAAACAATAGTAAGTGTCTAATCCTCAAAGAAATTAGCTTCTTTAAAAATGACTGTTTTTTTCTGTCAGATTTCATCCTCTTAAAGTCCCCCAGGAGACAATTCTAGCTAAATAAATCTCAAGGCCCTCCTTAATTATAGAAGTTCACTCATGTGCCCAAGAAACAGTGTTGTCATAGTGGAGAACCTTGAAAGCTTTGAAAGGAAATGTAACTTTCCATTAAAGATCTGAAAACAAACTCCCAGCTAATAACTTCAGGAGCAGAGAGTAGAGACTGCCCTTGATCTTTCTTTTCCAGGCTGAGAGGGGAGTGCCAATATCAACATTGCTGGTTTTTTGTTTGTTTATTAAATTCATGAATTCTTACGAATCTAATCTCATTAGGGTGAGCCATTGCTCCCTCAAGCTTCTCAACGGGGCCAACTTTCAGGGAACAGCGCCCTGTTAAGGCCTAGTTGGTTCAGGAGCCAGACATCAGGTTTATGTTTCCAACTAGATTCACGGACCCAGAAGTCACCTTAGATGATTCACTGTCCATTGATTTTATATGTGTAGGAGAGGTGACACATGATTTAAAGAGAAAAAGAGCTCCCGGTATTCGTAGCCAAAGTCTAAGATATGCTCACTGAGAAATGCTCATCTTACTTACATAAGCTTTAAGCGAAATCAGAAAAATATAGAATGTAGTGAAAAGAATACAAACTTTGGATTTAGACAGAAAAGAGTGAAATATCAATCTCAGTGGATTTTTTATTTACCAAGTAGGGATTATAATAACTTGGGTGGATGACAGGAAAGGTAGGCATTTTATACAATGCCTGACAAAAAGAAGGTCTTTAATAAGTGACAACTATTATTATCATTACTATGATTATTAAAATGTAAAATTGGAATATTTTATCTGTATCTAACATTTCCTTTAAGAAAAACATAAACTCTTTCCTCATACATTTATGCCACAATTAGCTGCCAGTTACGTAGATTCAAAACTAAGTCTTGTCATATTCTATGTAGAAATGCATACGAATTGCTACTTTGAGATTCACAAATATGACTTTAATGGTGCAGATTGCTTAGGATTCCTTATGTCTGTTCTATTATATCCCACAACTGTTCTTTATTACAACATCTTTGAAAACTTTCCTATAGGGTGTCTTGACATGATACTGTCTGCCCTTTTCTAGGCATCAATATATTATATATAACTTAAGTTGTCTCTGTGTTTTTTTTCTCTTGAGGATGGAACAATTATAATACCACTACTTTCCTTTATCCCAATTATAAACTCAAACTGTCAATAGTTATTTAGAAAATATTATGGATTGAATTGTGTCCCCCCACAAGATGTTGTAGTCCTAATCTGGTAACCATGAATGTGACCTCATTTGGAAATAGCGTCTTTGCAGATGATCAAGTTAAGTTGAGGTCATTAGAGTGGTCTAATTTGATATGACTGATGTCCTTATAAAAAGGAGAAATTTGGACACAGAGAGGGACACGCTTACAAGGAGAATGTCACGTGAAGATGATTGCAGAGATCTTTGGCATCTGCAAGCAAAGAAATGACAAAGATTGCCAGCGAACCACCAGAAGCTAGGAAAGTGGAATGAAACAGATTCTCTCTCACAGCCCTCAGAAGTCACCAACCCCGCCAGTACCTTGATCTTGGACTTCTAGCCTCCACAACTATGAGACAATAAATTTCTGTTGCTTAAGCCACCCAGTCTGAGCACTAGCAAACTGGTACAGAAGATGACCATCTATAAAGTTTTAAATATGTTCATCTTACTTTTTCTTATATCATCTTTAAAATCTGAAAAAAATATATGAGAGCACTTGTATATCTCTGAAAATATGTCCATAGGCCACAAGGATCTACAGTTTCCAGTTTGAGGAACAATGTAAAACAGAACTTAATAATATTAATACCACATGTTACATATGCACCTCCCCATCTCACTGGCAACATAATCCAAAGGCAAAAAACTTGCCTTAGAAACTCTTTGGCATTATGCCAGATCCATGTGGAAAATATTCTAAAGGGCAGAGTTCAGGGAAAAAAAATTCTAATGGTGTGCTTTTTCAAAGCAGTCACATCCATTTCACTGTAGCCCTTCCCCATGGTCCCGCAAGACCACACACTGGTTGCCATTTACCAAGATAGCAATGAGTTACTGTACCATTGCAGGCTGACTTGGGTTTTACAGTCTTAAAGATAAAAAATGTTTTTAAAAACCACCAAAAGATTTGAGAAGAAAATCTGATATCCATCAGTTTGTTTCCTGCATTTAGCAGAAACTTGCTTGTTTGTTTAGCTCTGGGCAGGAGATATTACTTCCCTGTATTTTTTTTTTTTTTTTTAATATTCCAAATGCTTCAGTCTGAAGCCTTCAGGCTCTACTGCATTCTGTTTAGCCTATATTTAGAACAAAGCAAACACATGTGATTCTTTAGAGCTCAGCACTTCTGCCAGTGGGCCCTGGAAAATTGCTAACCCCAAAATAAAACAATACCGCTTTCTTTAAATACTTCTGCTTACACTTACAGTGAGGAGATATTGACAGCAAGCGTCAGTTTGAGTGACTGAAAATAAACAGAAGTGAAGAAAACAGGGACTTTTGGTATTAAAGCCAGATTTATTTAGAGGAAATATATGACAAGTATCATTATTTTCTCAAATAGCAATCTCAGGATATCTCACCCATGAAGAAAAGTTATTATGTCATTTTCATGACTCCGAAAGGCTTATTAACATCTCTCCCCAAACCGATTCTAAATTGAGGCCAATATTGAAAGGCAAGAAAGGTAGCTTGGTTTACCCAGAGAGACAACCTGCAATAGGAGGAAAAGACATTATAAGTTACAGTGACCCTATCTCGGCAAAGGTCTAACTTTACACAAGTAGCAACATCTACCAATATTGGACATGCCACTACGAGACACTCTGTGTGAGAACAGCAGGAAATTCCATTGCGTGGCCTTCATGTTTTTCCTACAACTCTAGGAAACTCTGCACCTACCACAAGTTCAAAGTTAAGAACATGGGCGGAAAGTGAGACGTCTTTTTCACTCTGATCTCATCACTATGTGAGCTTTGAAAACTCACGAGCTTTCTGGGCCTCAGTTTCTCCATCTGTAAAATGATTGCATTGGATCAAAGACTCACTAAAGTTCATTCTAGTGTTACAATTTTAGGGGGAAATCTAATTATCCAACTCATAGTTGCCAATTAAATTTGCTGTGACACTCTGTTGAACCAGCCATTTGTCATTTCTTTCAACACTTCCATTCTTTCAATGTTCAGGTTCAACCATCATATTTATTTAATTACCACTTTGATATATAAAGTCATATAATTCTTAATGATCTCCTCAAGACACACAAAAAATGAAAACTTCCTATTAGCTTCATGAAAATTACAAAAGTTTCCACACATTTAAAATCTGCTTTAGAATAGGAAAAAACCCTGGAAATATATATACTGAATGTTCATAATGGTCATCCTGGGTAGGGAGAGTAAGGTAATTTTTATGTCCTTCATTGTACATATCTAAATTTTCTAAAATTTTCACGATGGACATGTATTACGTTTGCAATCAAGAAAAATATGCAGTATGTTTTAAAAATCTGTTTTAGGGAACAGCCCTGTGCCCTAGCGGTTAAAGTTCAGCATGCTCTGTTTCCACAGCCCGGGTTCAGTTCCTGGGTGCAAACTTACACCACTTGTTGGCGGCCATGCTGTGGTTGCGACCCACATACAAAATAGAGGAAGACTGGCACAGATGTTAGCTCAGGGTGAATCTTCCTCAAGCAAAAAGAGGAAGATTGGCAACAGATGTTAGCTCAGGGACAATCTTCCTCAGCAAAAAAAAAAAAAAAAAAGTCTGTTTTATATAGTGCCACAAATTATACCATCACTCAAATTGCCTCTTCTTAGAGCAGTGGTTTTTATATTTACTTTATCTATACTACTATTACCACTAATAGTACTATAAAAGTATTATGTGCAATTTTTTTTTACATTCAATATATTTGTTTTTTAACTTTATTGAGGTATATTTTATATATCATAAAATTCATCTGTTTCAAGTGTACAATTCAGTAATTTTTAGTAACTTTACTGCATGGTGCAATCTTCACCATAAATCAATTTAGAACACTTTATCTCCCGAATAAGATCCCATTTAATCCCAATAAGCTCATGCCAATTTACAGGTAATACCTAAGCCCACCCCAGCCTCAGGCAACCACTAAAATATTTGTTGTCTCTATAAATTTGCCTTTTCTGGACATTTCATATAAGTGGAATCATAGTACGATGATTGTGTCTGGCTTCCTTCATACCACATAATGTTTTTGAGGATCATTCTTAATGTAGCATGTGTCAATAGCCCATTCCTTTTCGTTGGTGAATAGTATTCCATTCTTTGAATATACAACATTTTGTCTTTCCATTCACCTTCCAGTTGTGATTATAATTTATTTACTTGTTTTTTGATAATATTTATTTTTAATAACATTTTTATTTCCACTACACTGCTTTCTCTCTCCCTCTCTCAGTTTTCATTATTTGTCGATATTATCACTCCTAGAATATAATGTGAAGTAAGTTGATTCTCTTCCAGAGCTTTTGGAGAGGAACTGAGGCTTCCTGCCGATTACTAGAACCAGCTTGCCAGCCAAATGAAAGAGCCATCTTGGAAATAAATCTACCACAAGTTCATTTAATTCCAGTTAATTCCAGTTAATTCCCAGTTGACATCTTGGCTGCAGCTTCACGATAGACCCTGAGCCAGAGCCACTCAGCTAAGCTGCCTTCAAATTCCTGACTCACAGAAAACATGTGAGATAATAAATGCTTGTTATTGTTTTAAGCCACTTAAGTTTGGGGTAATTTGCTATGCAGCAATAGATAACAAATATAGACACCAGATGGTCTGTCATTCAGAAATTAATCAAAAACTTGGGTTTGCTCATGTCTTCCTACGTCCCTCCCCCATCTACTCTTAATAACTTTATGAATTTATTCCTTTAATTTTTAACTGCTATTTTAATAGGTTTAGGGAAAGAGACAGGAATATTTGCATACAGTCCACCATCTTGTACCAGATCTCAGACTATTTTGTTTAAAATGATGCACATTTTTCTAATGAAGTCTGAAAGTAAACTGCTAGGAGAGCTGAGGACCACCATTCTCCCCTGACCATAGCTGTTGATCACAATCTGTCCTTTTGTACATGCTGACAACCTACTTTCTGGAGGTGTCAAGAAAGTTTGTTAAAATTCCTGAAGAAATTGGAAAGGAACAACTATGTGGGAATGAAACTCACCTGAAGAACTTATCTAAAATGCAGATTTCCAGACTACCCACAAAGATTCTTGAATGGGGCATTTTTTGTGCATTTTTTTAAAGGAACACCACAGACAATGGAAGACAGCAATGGAACGGAATAGAGAGTCCAGAAATAGATCAAAGTAAGCATAGAGCTTTACTACATGATGAAGATGGCATCTGAAATCACTAGGGCAAAGATGAACTTTTGATAAATGGTGCTGGGACAACTGATTTGCCATTTGAAAAAAGATAAAATTAAATCTCCACTTCACACCATATGTAAGAATAAATTAATATTAAATGGAGAATCTAATATGAAAAATAAAATACAATTTCTAGAAATAAACATGGGTGAATTCCTCTATAATCTGACTATAGGAAAAGTTTTTCTGATTATGACTAAAATCTGAATGCAATAAAAAACACCTCAGATAATTCTGTTGCAGGTTGTCCTCAGATGTGATGCAGAAAGATATTATAGATACAAGAGGCTAGAAAATATTATTTGAAAATAATATATTAGGCTTATATGAAAAATTGCAAGAATTTTTATGATACGTATTATGTACTTTATTTGTACAAGTGGTTTTTAGTTCTTAAAAAGACAAGGCCTCACCTGTCCATTACTTAATTCTTATCTAGATCACTTAGCTCTAACCTTAGCTAGATGGAACCCAGAAGGACAGGCCTTGTCCAATATTGGCCAAGGTCAAGATTGTGGCGCTCCCTCCCTTTGAGTGTGTCCAGTCTCTGTGAAATTATCTCCTCCCCACACCATAAATGGCTTGTTCCATAGTCAAGAAGAACTTCTGAGTTTTGCTGTGTAGCTTAGGTTAAAATTTCTTACCTCCTCTGAGAAAACATCAGCCTCCAACAAAACATAAAAACTGTCACTTGAATTCATCAACCAGGCTGGAAAAAAATCCCTCCTCCAACTCTGGTCAATACTTATCAGTAAAAGAATGTAGCATGGCTTTGTAGCTAGGTATTCTTTTCAAATCAGCGAAGTGTATAGCTTTACATTAAGAATTTAATTACAGTTTACATGTGTACTTCTAAGACTTGCCAGATCTCACTTGGAAAACAGCAACAACATTAGCACTTAACCTTTTCTTAAAGGAAAGGAAATGTATTTAGAAGTGACTAGGATTCCAAAATGTTAGTTGGAATCACCAGGGAATTGAATCCAGTATTTACTTGTATATGCCCTTCATGTGACAACCAACTGCTGAACTGCTGAAGAGCTAAGTCAGCTTGCTACCCCTTAGCAGTTCTTAGAAGTATCTCTATTTAGGGCTTTTCCACCATGAATCTCTAGAGAAACCGCTTGTCCTGTAGAATAAAAGTAATGACATTTACCATTGTCCCAGTGGTTGTTGTGACAGAAGAAAGGCCCCCAGAAGCATTAGGGGCTATAAGACAAGCAAGTTGTACATAATGTGAGGTAAGGATACAATTTCGTTTTCTTTTTCCTTATGGATAACCAATTGCCTGAGCATCATTCAGTGAATAATCAATCCTTTTCCCACTGATATCCATTGCCAGCTCTGTTATATATAGGACTTTCTATGCATTGTTCTCCATTCTCTTCACTTTTTTTCTCTTTGTTTATTTTTGTGCCATACCACTCTGTCTAAATTATGTAGTTCTATAATAAATCTTGATATATTGAGGAGCCATTCCCCACTCCACCCCACCCACATACACCTTATTTATATTCTTCAGGAGTCTCAGCTATTTTTGGTCCTTTTCCATATAAAGTTTAGAAACAGCTTGTAAAGTTTCACAAAATATCCTTTTCTGTTTTCATTGGAAGTATACAGGATCTGCAGATAATTTTGGAGACACTTTACATCTTAAAAATATTAAATATTTGCTTCCAAGAACATGGTGTTTCTCTACTTACTTTGTTTTTTATGTGTTTCAATAAAATTTTATAATTTTCTTCCAAAAGTCCCACATTAAATTTAGATTAATTCTACATATTATAGAGAGATGACAGAGGTAGATAACAGGTAGGTAGGTAGATAGAATTACTATGATAAAAGTCACCATTTAAATTTCATTTTATGTTTTCTGCAAATATATAGAAGTGCAAATTACTATTATGTCTTAATTTAATATCCAACATATTGTTAAGCTTTTATTAATTCTAATCATCTTCCTATTGTTTATTTTGAATTTTCTTATAGACAATCATAAAATCTATGGATACTGATAGATTTGGTTCTTTCTTTCCAATCTCTATACCACTTATTTATTTTTCTTCTGTTACTGTGCTGGCCCAGCTGATTTTGCTTTGTATTTGCCTACTAGGTCATTTTCCATCCAAATGCCCTTTAATTTTAATGACGTTATGTGTAAGCAATATATTACTGGATTGTGTTTTTTTTTATAAAGTCTACTATTTTTGAAATGGTTACTGATATATTTGGATTCATTACAATTATCTCATTTTGCGCTTTGTTTTCTTTTTACTCTCTTTTCTTACCATTTTTGCTATTAACTTTTCCCCATTCTATTTTTTTCCTCTCTTACTTTTTCTCTTCCCTAGTTGTTGCCACAAAAACACTTGAATAAGGATAATTAACTCAACACAATTTAAGTTAAAGCAATATAAAAAGAGGCCTTAAAACTGATCGTTCCTCTCTTTATTATGCCTCTTATTCAATATTTTACCTTTGTCTTGCTTTTCCAACCTATAAATTACATAGTAGTTTTTTTAAAGTAAATGTTTATCTAGATAAACATGCATACCATATTTTTGGCTTACAATTCCTTGTATCTCAGAAGCTTCCATTTGAGATCATTTTTTCTTTTTCCTGAGATACATATCTTAGGAATTCCTTAAGTGAGAATCTATAGGTAACATTGTTTTATGTTTATTTTTTCTTTATCCTTGATAGGTAGGCTTATAAGATAATCAATTTTAAGTTGACAGTAATTTTCTGTCAGAAAGTTGAAGATACTGTTCTGTTGTCATCTGTTTTATATTGTTGCTGTCAAGAAGTCAGTTTTTAAGCTTATTTTTGGGATTTGTAAGTAGTTTCCTTTTTTCCTCTGGCTGCTATTAAAATAATGTTTTTGTCTTTGGTCCTACAATTTTACACAATGATTTGTCTAAGTATATCTTCCTTTTTATTTATCCTGATTGAGATTCATTAGGCTTCCTGAAACTGAGGATTCATGCTTTACATCAATTCTGGAAAATTCTTAGCTATTATTTCTTCAAATATTGCCTTTCCTCCATT